>NC_048298.1:345215298-345227343 GCF_013100865.1 Trachemys scripta elegans | reverse complement strand
GTATTCCCAATCCATCACATTTCTCCCTTATTGACAGGAATCTCCCTTATTGACCAGTACTCCAGGGATATTTTGGCACCCCAGCTTCAGACAGTGCATCTTCTGTTATTACTTATTAATTCAAACTTAATACATGCATTCAGCCATTAAACAATTCCAATGATCGTACCAAAATACAATTTCATGAAAACATCATAGGTAGGTTCCTACCTACATCGTATAAATCTCCTCCATCATTATCCCAGAGAAGGGGAAACTAACTGCAGAGTTAGCGGTCCCCCCATTATGCTCGTCACCCTGGTATTTCTGATAGGTTGAGGTGGTCCCAAGAGCCTTGGGTCTCCTTCTGAGAGAGAAGTGGTCGCTGTCCTTGGGCAAGGTAGAATTCCCTTCTTCACCCCGCCTGGGGAGAGGTGAGGTGTGTTTCTTCCTCCATCTCCCTCAAGTTTAATTACATCATGACCAAATAACCTGAAGGCATAGATTAAGGAGAATTTTTCTACCTCCTTTCCATCTACACTCTTCTAGTGGTTGTTTCACACCCCTTTGGAGCTTTTCCCACTCTCTGGTGATATTGTAATTTTGGCAACACTCTTTACTGCTCTCTGTTTCACTCAATCTAGGGGAACTCTGACACATGGCACCTTTTGTCTGTGCCTGAATTTCCCTTTTCCTGAGAAGTTTTGAATCATAACACCTGTCAGCTGTGCCATAATCTTCCCTGCTCCCAGCGGAGGTCCGGCTCAGACCATCTCCTAGCTGTACCAGTATCTTGCTGCTCTCAGCTGAAATCTGGGCCACAGACACACTCAGCATTGACTTAGTTTTCCAGGTGAGGATAGACAGAGATCTTTCCCCTGAGCCTCTGATTCTGGCCTTGATGGTTTGCACCTGAAACTTCAGAGATTAATCCTGTAACCCTTCTGCCCATCTAGGCTGGCAGCAACAAGGGCCGGGTTCTGTATCTAGGGGTTCCGTTTCAATAACGCAATGCAAAACCGTCTCGAGTCCCCACCGAGTGACCTGGGACAATTACATACCACCCCCTGGGTGCCTTTAAGAGGCAATACTTCCTCTCTCACAAGCACAGAGTCTGAGTGTAACAGAAAATGTTTACTAACATGAGGTAAATGACATCAGCATTAAATTGGAAAAACACCACAAACAGGATTCATAACACAAACCATGAGCAAAAACCCACCCCAGCAAATTGGGCTGTGTCCTTTCCCTTTGGTTCTTGAATCCAGCAACCCAAAAATCACCCAGAGTCCCCAAAGTCCAACACCCCCAAAGTCTCTTGGGTCCAGCAACCACCCAAAGTCCCCAAAGTCCAACAGACCCCAAAGTCTCTGTCCCTGGTCAGTGCAGCCCAGAGAAAAAAGGGGGGGCATGCAGGGTGTTATGGGGCACCTTATGTGATCCGAGGCCGGCTGGCCATCTCTCCGTGGGGTTCCGCCACAGCCTTCACCACGAGCCAGTCCACTTTCTGCCCTCCTACAAACTGCTCCGCTCTACAAGCTGTTCCGCTCCGCTCACCAACCTGTGAGCCGCTCCAGCCATCCCCGCAAACAGTTCCGCTTGCCATTCCTTGGGCCGCTCCAACTGGCCCCACAAGACTCCGCACCGCTCACTGCTCCTCCAGTCGCTTAGCAATATAGCTTCAGGCTCCCCCACTAGTTAACACAGCACTCCATGATCTCAGCTCTTAATAACTTTAGCTCTTTTGTGATTTCAGCTCTTAGCAATGTCAGCTCATAGTAGGGGAGCCCCAGTGCTAGTACACCATTGGCCCAAAGTGAATTCAGCTCAGCAGCCTGTAACTAGACTCCTAATGGAATCAAAATTTGCTCTGACATTCAACAGTGGAGAGAGACAGTAGTACAATTGGTGTTTCAACCCCTCAGAGAGGGGCCCATACCATCAAGTACAAATACCTGTCCCCATCCTCTCTCAATTCACTGGGTTTTGTAACCCATGCCCCTTGTCAAGCAAGTGCTACTTAGGTAATGGTGAAGGACTCACGCAGGCCTTCTGCCATACAACAGTTCCACTGGCCTTGATTCACAGAATCAGGGTAACAAAACTTTATTCTTCCTGCCCCAATAACAGAGAAAACTGGGGATCCCACACCAGCCAAAGTAACCACTTTCAGTTGCTGTTGTTTCATGCCAGGCGAGTGGGTGTGCCTATGCAAACAAGATCAGCCCCTGGAGTTCTTTTCCACACTCGCCATAATTCACCACCAGATGTCAGGGTAGAGCTCATCCTGACTCTTCTTACAATCCTATTACATCATTATACAGATTAACACATCAAATGAAATAACCTCCCATATTTCCACAAGCAGAATCCCAGAACATCCTTTGGTGTCCATATTGACTCAAGGTAGAGGCAGAGCGATGGGATTCATTCTATCCCCACCTGATTGCCTTTTAGCTGCTGTTAAGGCATGTTATATGACCTTGTTCTTTGATCCCATGGGCATGACCTGACTCTCTTCTCCTCTTTGAGCCAGCTGTGTTTGATCTGGTCAACAAGCTTCTGTTGATCCATTTCTATCAGCTCTCTCTGATACCTGGATACCAGCTCCAACAATCTCTCCTCCAAGTACAGCCTTTTCCACTCCAGGCTAAAAAAAACCTTAAAAAAACTTCACAGATTAACATGTAGATCTCATCTGTGCTACCATTCTGTCATAGAGCCTAGCAAGCACCCCCTCTTGGATACCTATTAGGACTGTTCTGAGGGGAATCCAGAGCAGCAGAGGCTTAAATGTTCTAATCGCCTGTAACAAATGTTAATGGGGAAAGACACAAAAGGGAAGCAAAAAAGCTGAATTAATCCAAACAAAAAAACCTAGTGATGTAACTCAAGGACTGTGCTGAAATAATGTCTGGTAAACAAAAGTAGCATGGGGCAAGAAATCAGTGGTCCTAAACGGGTGTGTTGCAAATTAGGTCTAATTAGTGACCAAAATGAGAGCATGGGCCATTCTAGATATCACTGCCTTTTGGGATCCTTAAAAACAAAGAAACTTTGGGGAGAAATCATGATTTCAGAGATGTATCTGCTGACTGGAAGACAGGAGGACTGGGAGGAACAAGCTTCATCGTCATGGCTGCCACCCACACAGTCTCCTGGGGCCCCAGGATCCACCATAACACTGTTGGACATTCACCATTCTCCTCATGAGAACCTGACCAGACTAGATGACAGACAAAGAAAGACACCAATATCACCACCTCCACCCAATCTGGCTAATTCTGTCCACTACCTGGACTGTAAGTCTGTCATGCCCCTTCCCCCAATATTCATCCTTTTCCTTCCCCACCTCATTTTTTCTCTTTCCAAACTCTCTCCTTTTGCCTTTTGTTCAATAACAGTTTGGCTTAGCTGGTCGTGACTGTATTTTGTAACACAGCTGTAAGCCTGTGACCAGAAAGGTAATGAAAAACAATGCCCTAAACCTCCTGCTAGATATAGGAGTGTCTTATAAGAATATGTGCTGTGCCTGTGTTTCTCCAGCAATGAGGTTGCAAGTAAGAGTCAGCACCAGAGACAGAAGCTGCATTTCTACCATTGTTTTCTCTCCTCCTTTGTGTGTGCTTCTCATTTTTTGTCCTAAAGGAAGCAGGATTAGACTTTAACCAACAGCAGTTCCATCCCATCTCAACTGTTTCTCTTTCCCACAACAAAAAAGGACATATATCAGTATCTTTAATATCACCTAACAAACTGTCAGATGGGGGTGAGGATCTTCTAAAAACTCTCTATAGCTAAAGGGAAAAGAAATAAGGGATATTTTTAACACAAAAGCCTTAATTAATACTTTACATTTCAAATGCTTCAACTCTTTTTTGCTTCTTTTTCTATATCTTTAATAAAAGGTGGACAAAAATTTTAATGGTGTGTTTGCTATGGCACTAAGCAGCCCAAGATCTCTGTATTGTATTCTGTATGCCTTCTTGAACACTGTACAGTGATGGACTCACACTAACACTTTTGACTCTCTGTGCATATTGATTCCATCAAAATTAACTGAGCAACACTATGAAAACATATAGGCCTGGTCTATACTAAAAAAATAGGTCAACGTAGATGTGCTGCTCAGGGCTGTAAAACCCCAAACACTGCATGTAAGCCAACCTAACCCCCAGTGTAGATACCGGTAGGTCGATGGAATAATTCTTTTATTAACCTAGCTGTCACCTCTTGGGGAGGTGGATTACCTATGCAGATGGAAGAATCCCTCAGGTCAGTGTAGCTAGTGACTTCATTGAAGCCCTGCAGCAACACAGGTACAGCACTGCAGTTGTGCCACTGTAGTGTTTGAAGTGTAGACAAGCCCATAGTAAGAGAAAGTCCCTGCTCTGAAGAGCTTACATTCTACATAGACAAGACAGACAAATCAGTGGGACAAGATGTAAAGTGACTTTCCCAGTGCCACACAACTGGTCAGAGATAAAGTTGGGAATTAAACCCAGGCCTCAATTCCAATCTAGTGAATTGCATTGCCTCCTTTGCTGCACCTGCTTCATGTTTGACAGTCTTTTGCAGGGGGGAGGGATAGCCCAGTGGTTTGCACATTGGCCTCCTAAACCCAGGGTTGTGAGATCAATCCTTGAGGGGGCCATTTAGGGAACTGGGTTAAAAATCTGTCTGGGGATTGGTCCTGCTTTGAAGAGGGGGTTGGACTAGATGATCTCTTGAGGTCCCATCCAACACTGATATTCTATTTATATTGGAATGGAAAAAGCATATCTCAAGATGGAGGAAGAATCAGCTTAACTACATAACCACTGGAAAGGAAATTAAGGATTATTGGGGTACCATGTTCTTTAAGCAGGGGGTTGGACTAAATGACCTTTTGAGGTCCCCTCCAACCCTGATATTCTATGATTCTATTTATACTGGGATGGAAAAAGCATATCTCAAGATGGAGGAAGAGTCAGCTTAACTACATACACACTGGAAAGGGGTTATTGGGGCTCCATGTTCCATAATGCCCATCTACCAACAATGCATGTGCAAGGAAGAGCTAAGAATGTCAATCATATCTTTCTAGCTCATCTGGCTACTGTGATCTCTCTTCTGATTCGCTCCTGAATGGTGAAATTAAGATGATGACTAGCAACAATTTTGACCTCCTCCACTTCTCACTCCCTTCAGTTGATGTTAAAGGGCAACAAAGCTTACACAAAAGAAGGAATAAATACAATAAACTAAAGAGAATGAGACTTTCAAACTGCTAGAAGTGTTTTTTTTTTTTAAATCTCTGTTCGATTTCCTTCCTTCAGGCACAATCCTTCTCCTAGTGAAGTCAATGGGAGTTCAGACATTTCCTTCAGTGGGAAAAGAACTGGTCCCTTCCCATCATCATACTCTCCCAATCTACTTCCTTCTACAGGTCAGCAAGACTATTGGCCCTCCAGTAACTATTCATTTGCCTCTACGTTCCTTGTATACTTGGCAGAATATTACCACCGCTTTCTAGCAATTTGATTTTAAAGCAAAAATATTTTGCAGCTATTCAGAGAAGATGAGCCCTGCTCACTTTTAACAAGGGAAGGAGGAAATGAGAACAAAGAGTAGGAATGGCCAACTATTTTTTAAAACATTTTTTAAAATCTTTGCAACTTTCAGCAGTTTGACAGCCCATTTTCTTCATGTTGTCCCACCTTTCAGTTAGAATTTGGCTAATGAATTTAAAAAAAATTAGTATTTTACCTCAGGGTGATTAGCCATGAAATGTGTAAGCAAAGAAGGCCATGAAAGAACTGGCAGAAGACAGTGACAGAGAATATTGAATGCTCTGGCATCACCTGGTAAGAAGTACCACAACTAGCAAGTGGCCTTCAATCAGTGGAGGAACTCAACTGCCAGATGTGTCAGCTGTTCAGAAGGAACTAAGACCTAAGGAGAGGTTATTAATCAGGGGTTTATTAACCATACCTAAGGTTAAATTCATCAGCTTTCAGCCCAGGATATGCTTGTCTCACTACACAGAAAAGTCCCTCAGATTAAAAGTCAGTTGAAGATCCAGGAATTTGTTATCAAAACTGACAACCTTCATCCATCCAGTCTTTAGAGCATGGCAATTTAATTTTACTCACTATTGTACTCTCTAAGATACATGTCTCATGCTTACCTGTATATATGGATAATCTGTTATCAAGTCTCCCTTCTCATTGTAAGTAAAAACTGGGAAATCTGGGGCTATGAACATTCTGAAAATAAAAGATTTTTAAAAATTAGAAATTCAAAAGCAGAGGATCCTGCTGAAGCAATATAGATAATGCAAGATGGCGCTTGATATAAATATATGGTAGGCAGTCGTTAGGTAAAATTGGTTATAATTAACTCTGCTGTTGTTAGGCAAATTAATGTTGTTTTTATAAGAATGGAAGGGGTTATTTTTCTGTCAGCTAAAACCGTAAAATAGTTCAAGCTAGTTAAAATTGCATTGAGAGGAAACCTGCAACTGTTGCATGAGGATGTGTCTGAGACAAGGAAAACACCAGCTGACACAAACATGTGCAACTGGCACTTTGGCATAGAATACAAAAAGGGGGATTTGAGCATCAAGCTTCAGCTCAGCAGGCCTATTGGACAGCAAAGACCACCTGGATGATGTGGTGAGTCCTCCTTGTAGCTCTACTATATGTAACAGGCCATTGCTTATAGTCTTAGGGAAGCATTATCATAGTGACGTTCAGTACAGCAAACAGGATGTACTTCCTTTGGTAAGAAGCTGATCAGCCTTTGGGAAATAAAGGTACTTTGGTGAATTGTCTATTCATAGCTTATTCTTAAAACCAGATCCAAAAATTACAACAGTTGCTGCTTGCAGTCTTGATACATGTGAACTGTTGATTACATATGGACTAAGGCCCAGCTCCTCAAAGATATTTAGGTTTCTAGCTCTCACTGAAGTCAGTGGGATTTCAGTGGCTAAATACCTTTATTTAGCCACCTAAATGGTCTTCTGTGAATCTACAGTCAAGACCCGATGCATTCTGCAGAAGTGAATTTGCTGCAGAATTTGCTTCTTGCCACAAAGCTGTGCTCCAGAATCTATGCATTAATTACAAAAATAGTCCTAGTTCTCCTGGTTGTGAAGAAACACTCAATTCAAGTTTTCAAGTTTATTTGATGCAGAGATACCATTATGTCTATTTTAGACATGGGGAAACTAATGCCCAAGATGATGAAGTGACGTATCCAAGCTTGCCCAATAGACCAGTGGTAGAGAGGAATAGAATCCAAATTCAGTGCCTTATCTAGTAGGCATCATTCACACATTACCAAATTAAACCCATGAATACCTCATTCGACAGTTCTGTATTATTGTAGACATTTAAAAAATGGCAACATAGAGAGGTGTGTCAGGGTACTAATTTGTCCACAAATGCTGGATCTGAGAGAAATGTGGCACTTTAAGGAGCATGTTTATTTGAAGCCTTTCTAGTGCTGACAACATCTCCAGCACTAAAGGACCATCACATCTTCACTTGGCAGCTCCTGCCTTACAGCAGGCAAATTTGAAGCCCTTGGCACTGACAGATGCAAAAGGCAAATCCAGCCTCTTCGGTTCCAATGTGGCGCCAAAGCTGGACACACGATGATCCACCAATTTGGAGCTAGACAAATATACCAAAGGCTTCTGTTTCTCCCCTGCAAAGGTGTTGTGATAATTGGGCCTACAAATTTACCCCAATTATGAGGTCAACTGCAAAAAAATGAGGAAAAGATTATAAAGTATCACAATAACCCATAGCAATAAATGTTGATCAAAAAAGGAACACAGAAAGACTGAATTAGTCTAAATCAGTGGTTCTCAAACGTATTTGATCGTGCTCCCTCTTCTTTGTGTTTCTAGTAGTATACGCCACCTCCCCCCCACCACACAAGTATATATACCGATATATGCCATGGTGATGCTTCACTTGATTCTGTTTTGGCTTCTTTGTTTTTCACTTGAGGTTTTTTTTCCTGTTACATGAATAATCCAACAATCCATTGTAATAAGAGCAAAAGCAAAACTGCAATTGTGATCCATGCTTGCAATTAAACATGTACTCTGCGTCGTAGGACACATATTAATGTACAGATGTCAGTTCCTTTCTATAATATTATGAAAGCCTAACAGAAATTTTGCAAAATGCAGAGAGCCATTTGAGGACCTAATATGTCTGGAGGAATCAACTTTGCTAGTTATTCTTGCTGTGGGTAATATGTGCACAGTACTTTCTCCCTCTAAAGCTTTTTGTGCTCCCTGACAATACATTTTATGCCCCCCAAAGGGGCCTGCCCCCCAGTTTGAGAACCTCTGGTCTAAACAAGAAGGCTCACAGATATAACTCAAAGACTGTGTTAAGATTCCTTGGTAAACAAAAAAAGTGTGGAACCAGAAATTAATAAATCAAAATCGGTGTGTCAGAAATTAGGTCTAATTGGTGGACAAAATAATGAGGAGATGGGCTATTCCACCCATCCTTCTTTTTCAGGTTTATAAAAGAAGAGACTTTGGATGGGGGAGGTATTGTGACAATGGCTGACTTAAAGTTGAGAAAAAGGGAAGGAGTGAAATTCACCATCATGGCGGCCACTCCTACTATCCCTTGAGACACCAGGCCTTCTTTCTTTTAATCCCAAGAGATGTCCTGACTAGAATGGGCCAGAGAGAGGGATCCAGATGACATTGCCACCTCCACTGGCTCTAACTAAATTCCAAACCCCATCTGGGTAGTGAGACTTTGTCTCTTCCTCCCTCTCCCATGAGTAAGTGTCCTTTAACTTCCCCAAATTATTTTTTTTCTTATACATCCCCCTTTTCCTTCCTTTAATAAGAGTATGGCTTAGCAGGCAAAAACTATATTCTGCAACACTGTTGCAAGCCTGTGATCAGAAGGGCAGCTAAACACAATACAGACGCTCTCCAGGTTACGCAAGATCCGACTTACACAAATTTGCACTTACGGAAAAAGTTCCATAAACCAGAAATAGGATTTTTGAATTGTGGAAATTTTTGCATAACGTACGGGTATACGTTTCCGACTTACACAAAATTCGAGTTACGCAAGGCTTTCCAGAACAGAACGATTGCGTAAATCGGGGGGCATCTGTACCCTTAAACAGCCCAATGCTGTTACAAGTTTGCTAGGTCTCGAGGTGGCTCCTCAGACCCTGTGCTATGTCTGAGTTTTTCCAGCAGAAAGTTTGCAAATGAGAGTCAACAATGGAGACAGAAACTTCATTTTTCATCTTTGCTGATTTTTTATTTCTCCTTCTGTGTTTGTCTTTTTTTCTAGTAAATGGAATCAAACTTCAATAGGAAAAGCAATAACAGCTCCGGCACATCTCAACTATCTTCTGTTTCCAAAAAAAAAAAAAAAAAAAGGCATTACCATTTACGAAATTGTCAAACATGTTTTTTCACTGCCTTCTAAAGGCTCTTTACAGCTAAAAGGAATGAGATGCAGCCAGAGTTAAACATTATCAGGTATATTTAGGATATAAAACTAAAAAAAATAGGCCTTAGGATAACTTAGCACAAGTAACTTAATAGAGACAAGCTCAGCAGGTTTATTATGTTCATGATATGCTGATGTTTTGAAAATAATTACTGAATCTGGATAATAATGTCTATGAAAGAACAGTAGATGCCACATGACCATTGGTAGCCACGATGAAATATTAGAGACTTTCTTACGGTAACCACATATTACTATGGTGATAGGGTCACATACATGCTAATGAGTACAAGGGGCACTAATGAGTTACCCTATGAAAAACGGGGTACCGCAAAAGTAATGTTGTGTCGAAATTCAAATAAGGAAAAATGTTGACTGACATTTTGGGTTTCTTTGCAAAGGGTGGTATGAGTAATAGAAATGCTAGATATTCCATATTGTTGTCTCTCTCCTTTACCAGACTGCAATGGGTAGATTGTTATTCGTTGGTCAATAAAAGTAACTACAGTGCATCCCATTTAAAAGAATCACTGATGTAAGAATCAGACCATACAGGGATCAAAACCACTGCAACAAAATCATTCCTATACTAACATGTACTCAAACTAAGGGATAGACCAAGGGAAAGATGTGGCAGACTAAGGGACAGATAGGGTATGAATGTGTGGATGGTAAAGTAACGTGACCCAATAACACTGTTTAGCCCACTGGCTCATCTTCAGTCCATGCATTATGGGTAAACATCCTCCACATAAAAAGACAACATGTGGGGAAATGTAGTAGAAAGAAGGAGCCTGAAGCATGGGCCTGATGCAAGACCTGAGGCCTGAACCAAAGTCAGCAAAAGTTATGCTATGAGCACGAGTCAGGCCCTGTCAAAAGCAGATGCTTGCCTGCAAGCCAGTGTCCGGTACATGAACTCGGCACCAGTATTGCATTGGTAAAACACATTGAATATGTAAACACATTCCAGCAGTCCAGCACAAGAACACCCTAACCTGGCACAAAATAAAATGGTTTGACAAAAGTGATGAATAGTCATATTTTGTCTGAAACATCAGGGGGAAAATACAGGAGGAGGTAACAAATACGTCTCATGAAACACGTAAAATGATATGTAAGCTGTTTATCCCAGATTGTTTGTCTCAGTCTATAAACATTGAAATACCTCGCTTTAACCCTTCGTCCAACCTAGGGGGCAGTGGAAAGTCCCACCACTGACTGAGCTGCGTCCATTGTCATGGACATACATATCTTAGTATCCTCATAGAGTCTGCCAGGTGCTATTACCGTACTTTGTCAACAATAAACTTGGCCGGGCACCTTCACTACTAAACCAAGTCTTGTGGTCTTATTGGGCAGTTTGATTGGAGCCTGCTGTATGGGCTATTTGTCCAGAGTCAATGGAGCGTGCAAAAAGAACACACACACACACACAGTCAAACATCTGCAGCACTTAGCGTACCTCCTCTCGGACAGATCCCAGGCAAACACCCTCTGTTAGCCTCCGCTGTTTGCTGCTCAGCCTGTTAGCTGCTGACTGCCTTTTTATAACAGTCAGGCCCACTCAAGACCCACCTGGAACAAAGCACTCCCAATTCACACTTTTCAAACAACAAAGCAAGCACATGGTCAAACTGACAAACTGTCCCTGCAACAGACACTCAGATACTCACCAACACAGCCCCCCTAATGCAGCACTTAGCGTACCTCCTCTCGGAAAACTCCCTCTGTTAGCCTCCGCTGTTCGCTGCTCCAATGTGATCTGACAACACTTGTAAGAATCAAGTACTTATAGGAATCAAATAATCCGGGACGGATGTGATTCTTATAAAAGGAGTGCAC
Organism: Trachemys scripta elegans; assembly: GCF_013100865.1. NCBI lineage: Eukaryota > Metazoa > Chordata > Testudines > Emydidae > Trachemys > Trachemys scripta. Next base: position 345,216,025 of record NC_048298.1, on the reverse strand, counting down.
TGTATTACCTAAAGAGCATTTTATGTAGTCTGTTGTGCACCATGGGTTCCCCCTTCTATTGATTACCTCTCTACTGTAGTTGATCTTGGGGGCTGAGGTCATAGATCAAAGTAGATGTAAACCCTCACCTTGGAGTTCAGGAATTAGTTAAAGTAACCCGTAATATAGACAGGGCTTCAGAGAGGTATTAAGCCTTTCTTAATACTTTACATTTCAAATGCTTTATCTGTTTTTACTTCTTTTGCGGTATCTTTATTAAAAATGTTAAATGGCTTTTTAATGGCCTTTGTGCCATGGCACTAAGCAGGCTGGGTTTCGGTATACCAAACACAAAACCTTGTTTAACACTGCACAGTGACTGGATCATGGTGATTTTTGGGCCCGTATATTCCATCCAAACTAATACAACAGGGGGTTTCAAAGCAGATGATGCCCTACACTTTCCTTGCACAGGAAAGGGGACTGATAAGAGGAGCAACCTGAAGAGCTCTATCCTAAGGTCTGTAATTAGACAAGCTTGGAGCTGAGTGTATCTGTTCTTTTGTGCCCAGGGTGTAAATGCCCAGCAAAAAGAACAACACACCATAGAATGAACATCCCAGATGCATATCAGGCAGCAAGTACATAGATCCAACTCTGGCAAGACAGAGGTGCATGAAATGATATGACATGTTCTTTAAACCCGGTCTCTCCTATTGGATCTTTAGGGTCTCATCAGTAGCCCTGC
>NC_048298.1:345159307-345185823 GCF_013100865.1 Trachemys scripta elegans | reverse complement strand
GAAATCCCCTTTCTAATAGATTAAAGGGGAAGATAGTATACACATACTGAACTATAACACTAAAATGAAGGATTGCTAATGATAAGCTTTTTTATATGTTTATGTAGTCATTATCGATAATTATAATTTATTAGAGATAAGGTAACACACTGCCAAGGTTTTGCCTGGTATTAATGTATTTTACTTCCCTTTCATATAATTTGCTGGCTTAATTTATCTTACCAGCAATATCATTTTAATTATGTATTGTATTGGAGGATGTAAGCAAGTGGTACAAACATGCAATGATAAATTTTCCCAGAAAAAGGTTTATTTAATGTAGATATAGTTTGACCTAGAAATGGCAAATCCAGCAGAAAACAATGTGGGCACTAGATAATTGGAGCTTGGAGGAAAGTTGGGCAATGGAGAATGTGAAAATATAAACGAATCCAAGTGAAAATGGCCCCCAAACTGGAGAAACACTGGACCAGAAAGTGAAGAACGAGGCTGAAGATTATAGCAGAGGATCATCACAAAGCAGGTCGAGGAGACCTTGTTATTGGCCTTACTTTTCTGATAGACATTTGAGATTTCATTCTAGGAAGATTTAAAGACATTTATGAGAGATGTCCTTGGAGCTCATCTCACTGGTCATTCATGCCATCCCCATGCTGGCCTCATAGGACAGCCTGGGAAGTCCCTCAATCGACAAAGATAGATTTGACTATCCATTCCAAACATAGATCTCCTCCACCTCTGTCTCTTTTGGAGGATCCATTGCTTCCATGGGTCTCACAATAATTGGACCATCTTGAGCTGGCTTCTGTCCAGCCTGAAGACCTAAGCCCACCCTGAAGATTCATCTCAACAAGAGGAATTATTGCCTCTTTTCAGTCTATAATAGTCATGATGAGGCCCTTGTTCCAGAATTCTCAATCCCACTACCAGATGATTTTGAAAACTGACTTCAGGACCAGGCAGTGTAGCAGTGCCTATTAACAAGACAGTTTATAGCCTGCCACACTGTGGCAGATTCCAGCCAATCTCATGACAACAAAAAGAACTGAAAAAGCTAGCATATTAACTCTAAGCGTTATTAGCAGTTTTATTTGCATCCCACCCAGACTCCCTGGTAGTCACGGTCATGAACAAATGATAGTGCCCGGAGTACTTCCGCACCACATCAAAACAAAGAGACAGAGAAGCTAGATTTATTTGGCAGAAAAGTGTACTCTACTTTGAGTCTACAAAAGTGCATATCTACCCACCAGGCACTTCTAAATATGATTAGATCATCTGGGAGTCAATGAGAAAATTTGTGGACAAGCTTCCACAGTATGAGAAGGATAAATTGAAGGCTCTGATGTCTGAAGGGCATCTTGTGAGTAGATCTGCTCTTCAGGCTGCTTTGGACTACATAGATTCTGCAGCTGTAGTAATGGCCGCAGAAGTCATTTTGGCTCCAGAACTCTGGCATACCTACTCAGGGATGCAACACCAACCAGGAAGGGGTTTTATCACTACCTACTCTGTAACCCTGGGTGCCTCTCTAATATGCAGTTTTGGTTCAGAGCCCTGAAACCAAGAGTTTATTCACAACAAAAGAGCCTGACCCTGGATTCCTTGCTGGGTGACACCCACATCTTCCCAGTCCCAAATGTTCCCAAAATATCTTTCTCTGCAGTGCTCAGCCCCTCTTACTGTAGCACCCACAAAACCTTATGAAGTTCACTGCTCCTTTAAAAAAAAATTAACAGCACACTGCAGCTTATTAACTTAACTGGAGTTAACAAACCTCAACTTCAATCAAAGCCTTGAGTTGGTCTATGGTAAAACTAAAACAAGTTTAACAAAAGGACATAGATTTAAGAGATATCAAATAGAAGTAACAGGGAAAACTGGGCATAGTACTCCAAATGAGGCCTCACCAATGTCGAATAGAGGGGAATGACCACGTCCCTCAATCTGCTGGCAATGCCCCTACTTATATAGCCCAAAATGCCATTCGCATTCTGGGCAACTAGGGCACACTGTTGACTCATATCCAGCTTCTCGTCCACTGTAACACCTAGGTCCTTCTCTGCAGAACTGCTGCCTAGCCATTCGGTCCCTAGTCTGTAACAGTGAATGGGAATCTTCCATCCTAAGGGCAGGACTCTGCACTTGTCCTTGTTGAACCTCATCAGGTTTCTTTTGGACCAATCCTCTAATTTGTCTAGGTCTCTTTTTCCTATCCCTCCCTTCCAGCATATCTACCACTCCTCCCAAGTTTAGTGTCATCTGCAAACTTGCTGAGGGTGCAGGCCACGCCATCCTCCAGATCATTAATGAAGATATTGAACAAAACCGGCCCCAGGACCGACCCTTGGGGCACTCCAATTGAAACCGGCTGTCAACTAGACATGGAACCATTGATCACTACCCACTGAGCCCGATGATCTAGCCAGCTTTCTATCCGCCTTATAGTCCATTCATCCAGCCCATACTTCTTTAACTTGCCTGCAAGAATACTGTGGGAGACCATATCAAAAGCTTTGCTAAAGTCAAGGAATAACACATCCACCACTTTCCCCTCATCCACAGACAGTTATCTCCTCATAGAAGGTAATTAGGTTAGTCAGGCATGACTTGCCCTTGGAGCATCCATGCTGACTGTTCCAGGTCACTTTCCTCTCCTCTAAGTGTTTCAGAATTGATTCCTTGAGGACCTGCGACATGATTTTTCCAAGGACTGAGGTGAGGGTACTGGCCTGTAGTTCCCCGGATCCTCCTCCTTCCCTTTTTTGAAGATGGGCACTACATTAGCCTTTTTCCAGTCATCTGAGACATCCCTTGATCGCCACAAGTTTTCAAAAATAATGGCCGATGGTTCTGCAATCACATCCACAACTCCTTTAGCACCCTTGGATGCAGCGCATCCAGCCCCATGGACTTGTGCTTGTCCAGTTTTTCTAAATAGTCCCGAACCACTTCTTTCGCCACAGAGGGCTGGTCACTTCCTCCCCATACTGTGCTACCCAGTGCAGCAGTCTGGGAGCTGACCTTGTTCGTGAAGACAGAGTCAAAAAAAGCATTGAGTACATTAACTTTTTCCACATTCTCTGTCACCTGGTTGCCTCCTTATACAGTAAGGGGCCCACACTTTCCTTGACTTTCTTCTTGTTGCTAACATACCTGAAGAAACCCTTCTTGTTACTCTTAACATCTCTTGCTAGCTGCAACTTCAAGTGTGATTTGGCCTTCCTGATTTCACTCCTGCATGTCAGAGCAATATTTTTATACTCCTCCCTCGTCATTTGTCCAATCTTCCACTTCTTGTTAGCTTCTTTTTTGCGTTTAAGATCAGCAAGGATTTCACTGTTAAGCCAAACTGGTTGCCTGTCATATTTACTATTCTTTCTACACATTGGGATGGTTTGTTCCTGCAATCTCAATAAGGATTTTTAGTCTTGTTTCTAACTCTTACAGAAAAAGTTTTTTTTTTAATTTATCATTGCATGTTTGTACCTCTTGCTTACATCTTCCAACACAACACATAACTTTACTTACCAATATTATCATATTCACTAAATCAACAAATTATATCAAAGGGAAACTAACAAAATACAATCATCATTCCATGAGTAAACACTTGAGCCTCACCACTCTTCCGTTGAATGGAGTTAAAATCCTTTACAAATATCACATTTGTCACTGATGTGGGATTCTCCTAAACATTTTAAGCAGACCAGGTGTGAAGCCTGGTACTGAAAGATAAAACCTTGTCAAAGAGACCTAAAGTAAAATCTAGCACTTAAAACTAACTTAAACTTAACTAACCAACACTCTCTCTCTCTCTCTCTCTCTGTGTATATATATACACACCTCTACCCCGATATAACACAAATTCTGATATAACGCGGTAAAGCAGTGCTCTGGGGGGGGGGGGAGGCTGAGCACTTTGGCAGATCAAAGCAAGTTCGATATAACGTGATTTCACCTATAACGCAGTAAAATGTTTTGGCTCCCGAGGACAGCGTTATATCAAGGTAGAGGTGTATATAATATATTGTGATAGACCCAGGACAGTTGGGTATAGCAGAATAGCAGAAGTCAGATATACTGGCCACTGGATTAACAGTTTTCTGTTCCCTGACTGACCAGAGCAGGGGCTGCTCCAGGCTAATGAGAACACCTGACTCCAATTAACCTGCAAAGAGTCAGGTGAGGCCATTAAGCTAATGTGACCACCTGACTCTAATTAAGGCCCTTCTGATATAAAAGGACTCACTCCAGTCAGGCAGAGGAGAGCCGGGGAGCCAGAGGAGAGGAAGTGCAGCTGAAGGGCTGGTTAATGAAGACACCCTCAAGTCACTGGTAAGGGAGCCCTAAGGTAAGGGTGAAGAAGGGAGAAGCAGGAGAGCAGTGGAGAAGTGACCCAGGGAAATGTAGCAACTCTGGCAGTGAAAGTTGGCTGCCAACAGCTGCTATCATTAGGGTCCCTGGGCCGGAACCCGGAGTAGAGGGTGAGCCCAGGTTCCCCCCAACCCACCACTACAGGAACACCTCCTAGGAGGGAAAGTCAGGCCCCTGTCAGGGCAGGAGGCTAAACTGTTCTGAAACAAGCCCCTAGGGACAACAGAGACTGTGGGAGTTCTCTCACCAACCTCCTTGCTAGCTTATGATTAAAAGGGCTCAGTAGACTGTAACCCTGGCCCTAGAGAGAGAAGGGCTATGTGGAGGGTCGCAGTGAGTCACTGAGGCTAGCATATACCGCCTAGAAGCGCGGGACCCATGGGAACAAGGTCGGAGCTCTGCCACAATATATATATACATATATATGGCACTACCAAATTGAAGGTCCATTTTGGGGGGTGCAGGCCTGGGCAGCAGGTTTAAAACAAATAAAAGGAAATTTTTCACACAGTGCACAGTCCATTTGTGGAACTCTTTGCCTGAGGAGGTTGTGGAGGCTAGGACTATAACCGCGTTTAAAAGAGAACTGGATGAATTCATGGAGGTTAAGTCCATTAATGGCTATGAGCCAGGATGGGTAAGGAATGGTGTCCCTAGCCTCTGTTTGTCAGAGGGTGGAGATGGATGGCGGGAGAGCGATCACTTGATCATTGCCTGTTAGGTTCACGCCCTCTGGGGCACCTGACATTGGCCACTGTCGGTAGACAGGATACTGGGTTAGATGGACCTTTGGTCTGACCCAGTATGGCCGTTCTTATGGTCAATTTCACAGTCATGGGATTTTAAAAATCATCAATTTCACAGTTTCAGATATTTACATCGGAAATTTCATGGTGTTATAACCATGGGGTGCCGACCCAAAAGAGGGTTATGGGGGGGGGGGGTGATGGCATTATCACCCTTATTTCTGTGCTGCTGCTGACAGAGGCACTGCCTTAGAGCTGGGCAACCGGAGAGCAGGCGATAGTGCAGATGTGAGGGTCAAATATATGGAGGGGGTCATCACTTTTTGGGGGGGTGCAAGTCTAGCCTTACGAGTGGGCAACCGCCCAGGGCCCCATGGTCGGGGGCCATTGTGGTACCCCCCCCCCACACACACACAGTCAGTCCAAGGCCACTTTAATCCCCAAGCGCTGTGTCTGGAGCCAGGGAGGGGCAGCTCCATGGCTGCTCCTTATGTAGTGACTCCTCCCCCCACAGCTGGAGAGCAATGGGGGAAGGAAGCAGGATGGGAGTGTTGAGCTTCCTGCAGCCAGGAGAGGTTCCCGGAGGTGAGTCTGACCCGGCTCCAGGAGCGGCCCCTGCAGGAAAAGAGAAAGTCCAGTCTCTCTCCAGCCCTGCCAGGACTAGCAGCTGGATCCCAGTGCATGGTAGGGCATGGGGGGCACCTTTTCTCAGCAGATTTCACTGGGGAGACCAGATGTTATGGCCCTACACTCTCTCTCTTATCAAAACAAGTTTGAGATTGCTTTGACAACCATCACTGGTGGTAAGAAGGGACTGAGGGAGGTTGGGGGCATCTCCACCCTCTTATACCAGCCTACAGTGGATGGAGAGGATGCTCAAGTTGCCCCAGTGGGTACCAGTGAGGGAAGGAGTCCTCTGACAACTGTGCATGAGGCATGTACACATATGCAGTGGAATGGACAAGTGCATGCGCTCAAAGAACAGCTAAGTTGCTGCTTCCTAGGGATAGAGAGTTCTAGGGATACCTCTTACGGATACAGAGGACAGAACCAGCTTAGAAGCAGGATGAGATTCTACGAAGTGCTGAGGAGACACTTATGTGAATACAGAAAGAAAAGCATAAGGACAAAACCTGTTTATTCAAATAAAGTGGAACAGAAGAACAAAATAAACTGACAGTCAAAAAAAGGTAATTCTCCATAATCTCATGTCATTTGGAGTTTTGACACACCACTAACTCAGCAGGGTTCCACACGTGCTTTCAATGGCTGAACTGATAAGAAAAACATTGCTTTTTCAATCTTCTAGTATCCTGTGTTTTATTAAACAAATAGCTTCCCCTCTACTTTTTAGACCGAATACTGCTTTTCTTCTTCACACTCTTCTAAAAAACAGAAACCCAAAACAGTACAATGATTAAAGCATAGTCTAACTAACTGGCAAACCTTATGTAACCATATTTATCTTGCTCATAATCATTCAGGATCTGGCATTCAGAGTTATAAGCAGCCATATTCCTTTGAAGCCATTTTTGAAGAAGCAAAAGTCTGTACAACATAGAAAAATTATTTGCTAAACCTACCAGGTTCCATGTGATACGTATTACTATGCCAAAACATTTTTTAAAAGCTCATAAGAGACCTTAAAGGTGTACAGTTAAGCACTCAAGTCAAGACATTTTCTTTAGATTTATAATAAAAGTCTCACTATTCATCCATCTTGTCCCTTAGAAAACTATTACAAAATTAAAATATAAATAATCACAGTCCAGGATTATAATAATATATTATTATAGAGCTAGAAGGGACCCTGAAGGGTCATTGAGTCCAGCCCCCTGCCTTCACTAGCATGACCAAGTACTGATTTTGCCCCTGATCCTTAAGTGGCCCCCTCAAGGATTGAACTCACAACCCTGGGTTTAGCAAGCCAATGCTCAAACCACTGAGCTATCCCTCCCTGCCTTGTTTATTTGATATATAAATAAACAAATAAATATGAGACTATCACAGAGCTCTCGCTGGGATGATTTAGTTGGTGTTGGTCCTGCTTTGAGCAGGAGATTGGACTAGATACCTCCTGAGGTCTCTTCCAACCTTAATATTCTATGATTCTATGATTCTAAAATCCTGATGCCTCCAAGCCTCAGCCAGTTGCATAAACAACTTTAACTCTTCCCCTTATGTGAGTGCTTTAGGATATTGCATTAATGCTCACATACTGATTTTCAAATTTCATAGATCATTACACATTGTTTCTACAACCGTGTGTGTGTTTCTGGGTATGTAACATCTTGCAATGCATTTTTCACTTTTGAATACTTATACTGATTTTGTTGTAAAATTTCCAGTATAACTTTATTCACTTAGGTCCCAATCCATCAAGTAGCTCCATTAGGGAGAATACCCCCTATGTCCAGTGGAAGTTATTACCAAGAGATGTCGTAAAGGCCAAAAGTATAACCAGGTTCAAAAAAGAACTAAATAAGTTCATGGAGGATAGGTTCATCAATGGCTATTAGATAAGATGGTCAGGGATGCAACCCCATGCTCTGAGAGTCCCTAGCCTCTGATGGCCAGAAGCTGGGTGTGAACAACAAGGGACATCAACTGCTGATTGCATTTCTGTTCATTCTCTCTGAAACATCTGCCATTGGCCACTGTTCAAAGACAGGATACTGGGCTAGATGGACCATTGGTCTGAGCCAGTATGGCCATTCTTATGTTCGTAATTAGGCAGACCAAAAAATAATGTAAAGAACAACTAGCAAAAGACCCAGAAATTAACAGCAAAAACATTTCTAAATACATCAGAAACAGGAAGCCTGCCAAACAATCAATGGGGCCACTGGATGATTGAGGTGCTAAAGGGGCACTCCAGGAAGACAAGATCAGTACAGAGAAGCTAAATTAATTCTTTGCATCAATCCAGTTTGAACATCTCAGTCAGACTGCCAGCCCCATAAGCTCCCGTGGCATCTGAACGCCAAGCTGAGATCTTTGCTCAAGTACCAGCAATGTGTTATCAAAACTTAGTTCACAGTTCTGCTAATGCGTGATTTCTTACACTGATGTTGTCTCTGCTGGGCTATGAAGGGCCACAGAATAAAAACTTACTTTGGTCAGTAACATCTGCTGCTCTGGCTGGATATACACAGGGAGCAAGTCTATTAAGTAAGGAGAACCCATTTTTACATAGTCAGTTTTCAGATGACCATTTTCTATCTCAAAATGTGTCATCCAGCATGGGGAATTTTTTATTAGCCCTCATCATGACAAATAAAAAAGGGACTGATCACAGAACTCAAAACTAATGGAAAATTAGGTACAAGAGATCATGACTTGGTCACATTTATAATGTGCAAACAGAATAAAGTCCAGACCAGTGATGTATATATTTGATACTTTAAAGGGGCCAATTTCACAAAGCTGAAAACAATTATGAGCCAACTCATCGAAATGTGAATGATAATTGGGAACTGTATAATAATACTTTTCTAGATGCCCCAAAAGCCACAATCCCACAATCAAGGAAGAAGGCTGTATAGATTTTAAAAAATCTAGTTTAGAGGGGAAGTGAAGGCACCTGTAAAATATATATAACAAAAGGAAGAAAGGAGAAGTTGAAAGGAATGACTATATCTCAGAAGCTAGAAATTTTGGAAAATTGATAAGGAAAGCAAAGGGACCCAAGCAGAAATGCATGGGCAGCAGAGTTAAGGATAATAAGGAGTGTTTCAGTATATTAGCAACAAAAATAATTTTAATTATAGCATTGGTCCATTACTAGATGGAAATGGTTGAATTATCAATAATAATGCAGAAAAGGCAGATGTGTTCAAAAATATTTCTATTATAAATAAATTAATGGTTCAGTTCTATCTCCTAGAACTGGAAGATATGTGGAAAGGTCATTGAGGCTAGCCCCCTGCCTTCACTAGCAGGACTAAGTACTGATTTTACCCCAGGTAGCTCCCTCAAGGATTGATCTCACAACTCTGGGTTTAGCAGGCCAATAGTTCAAACCACTAAGCTATCCCTCCCCTCGTACTTAGATAAAAAAAAATTGAGGATATAGTCATGTCATAGGAAATACTCTTTGCACTCCACTAGTATCTCAAAAGGATGTTAAACAGTGGCTACTCAAGTTAGATATTTTCAAACCAGCAGGTCTGGATAACTTGATTCCAAGATTTTTAAAAGAGCTGGCCGAGGAGCTTGCTGAACCATTAATGTTGATTTCCAATAAGTCTTGGAACACCGAGAAAGTTCCAGAAGACTGGAAAAAAACTCATGTTGTGCCAGTATTTAAAAGGGTAAATATGATGACCAGGTAATTATAGGCCTGTCAGTCTGACACTGATCCCCGGTAAGATAATGGAGTGGTTGATATGGGACTCTATTAAAAGAATTAAAGGGAGTAATATAATTAATGCCAATCAACTTAGGTTTATGGAAACTAGATGCTGTCCAAGTAACCTGAGATCTTTTTTTGATCTGCAGTCAAGTTAATAAAGGAAGAGTGTTGATGTAATATGCATAGACTCCTGTAAAGCATTTGACTTGACCAAATAAGGCAATTCCCTGCACTATCTTTGAGAGGTCTTACTGTATTAAGTATGTGTATCGTTGTGGGCCAGGGATTGTAAATAATTCCATAATTGCATGCAGCACAGGTAAAAGCTGGCATGCTGTGTTACATATATACAGGGGAGCATGAGACTAAGAATTCTGAGACAGACTCTTTCTCCAGGGTTTGAGGATAAGCCAGTCATGAGGACAGGCTAGGGATACCATTCTGAACTTGAAATGGTGGGTGAAGGCACTTAGCCATCTAAGTGCAGGAGTAGATGCCAACCCCGCTTCTTCCCCAGGACTGGAAAATACTGTGAATGTAACCCCAAGGTTACCCTTAGGTTCCTGGGGCTCTGTGTGCTTGTAACTCAGGGAGAGCCATGCTATCACTGGGAGGAAGGGGAAACCCAGGGCAGAATCAGAGTCTACTAGGCAACCAAGAGGAAGAGAGGAGAAACACTTTACAGCGACAGGGGCCCCTGTTGGCTCTGGGAAGGATTAGAGTTGAGCCAGCTCAGAGGAGGAGCATTGCCTGAGAGAAGTGGGGGGTGGGCAGGCAAAGTCAAATGATTGACAAGTGAAAGAGCTCTTTTGACCAATAGGAAGTGAGATGTCCACCCTGGGAACACTAAGAGAGGGGAGAAGCCATTCTGGAGTACTTTGGAGCCAGCCACAGAAAGCGAAGGACTTGCTGTGTGGTGAGCTGGTGAGTCGCAGGCCTGCATGCAGGATTTCCTTTGAGAACTGGCCACCTGGAACCTGGTAGCAGCATCCCTCAGCTCGGTCCATTCCCTCTTCAAGGTGAGTCCCAGTTTAAAGAATTTTATTGGGAAAACCCCACACCCAGCCAGGCTGAGTTAGTGCTTCAGCTCCCTAGGTAAAATCAATCACCACATGGTAAGCTTTTCTCTGGCTGCTAGTCCAGGGTTGAGCACCTGCTGTGAGCGTGTCTGAGCACTAGGGTAGGAGGCTAAAGTTAGGATTTTAGTATAGTTATTGTAATCAGAACTTTGAACCCTGCATTAGAACATAAGAACGGCTGTACTGGGTCAGACCAAAGGTACATCTAGCCCAGTATCCTGTCTACTGACAGTGGCCAATGCCAGGTGCCCCAGAGGGAGTGAACCTAACAGGTATTGATCAAGTGATCTCTCTCCTTCCATCCATCTCCACCCTCTGACAAACAGAGGCTAGGGACACCATTCCTTACCCATCCTGGCTAATAGCCATTAATGGACTTAACCGCCATGAATTTATCCAGTTCTCTTTTAAACCCTGTTATAGTCCTAGCCTTCACAACCTCCTCAGGTAAGGAGTTCCACAAGTTGACTGTGCGCGGTGTGAAGAATTTCCTTTTATTTGTTTTAAACCTGCTGCCTACTAACTTCATTTGGTGACCCCTAGTTCTTGTATTATGGGAATAAGTAAATAACATTTCCTTATCTACTTTCTCCACATCACTCATAATTTTATATATCTCTCTCATATCCCCCCTTAGTCTCCTCTTTTCCAAGCTGAAAAGTCCTAGCCTCATTAATCTCTCCTCATATGGGACCCGTTCCAAACCCCTACTCATTTTAGTTGCCCTTCTCTGAACCTTTTCTAGTGCCAGTATATCTTTTTTGAGATGAGGCGACCACATCTGTATGCAGTATTCAAGATGTGGGCATACCATCGATTTATATAAGGGCAATAATATATTCTCCATCTTATTCTCTATCCCCTTTTTTATGATTCTTAACATCGTGTTTGCTCTTTTGACCGCCTCCGCACACTGCGTGGACATCTTCAGAGAACTATCCACGATGACTCCAAGATCTTTTTCCTAATTTGTTGTAGCTAAATTAGCCCCTCTCATATTGTATGTATAGTTGGGGTTATTTTTCCCAATGTGCATTACTTTACATTTATCCACATTAAATTTCATTTGCCATTTTGTTGCCCAATCACTTAGTTTTGTGAGATCTTCACAGTCTGCTTTGGTCTTAACTATCTTGAGCAGTTTAGTATCATCTGCAAACTTTGCCACCTCACTTCTTACTCCTTTCTCCAGATCATTTATGAATAAGTTGAATAGGATTGGTTCTAGGACTGACCGTTGGGAAACACCACTAGTTACCCCTCTCCATTCTGAAAATTTACCATTAATTCCTACCCTTTGTTCCCTGTCTTTTAACCAGTTCTCAATCCATGAAAGGACCTTCCCTTTTATCCCGTGACAACTTAATTTACGTCAGAGCCTTTGGTGAGGGGATATCCTGGGAATGGAAGCAGCATGACTTCTGCTTGAAGGGGACGCCTGCCAGTAGTGATCAACAGCCCCTCTGCACTAACTAAGGAGTCCAGGCACATCTCTGAACTGAGGATCGTTCACGGAGTTTTGAGTGCACCATCTTTTAGATGGTCAGAGAAATTGTTCTGGAAACCCCCTGCTCCCTGAACTGTCCCCTCAAGCCAGGAGTAAGGGGTTGGAGCTTTTATTACTTGCTGCCTATTAAATTTGGGACACTAATTTTTATGTTTACTATATCAGGTCACATGACATGGGAAATTCACAGGTATTATAGCCAGGGCACCGATGCCCCTGAGAGGTACATTATATTTACTTCCTGTTTAATATAATTACTGCATTGAACATATTGTGTGTGTTTGTTTTATTTCTTGGGAGTCTCCAACTATCTGGCAAGGAAGTGTGGGTTACCCTGTGGTTAGAATTTTCCTTCCAAGCTGCCCTGGTGACCCTGCTAGGAAGGAGTGAGGCGAGTGGAGACACTGCCAAATAAATATGGGAAGAAAATTAGAAATTTACACTCTGCTGAGCTGGAGCCAGGATCCAGAAGAACCCAGGCCTGTCCTTCAAAACCCATAAGGAGATTGGCACTAAAAGAGAAAAGCAGGGAATAGAGGAGCTCCATGAACAAAACTTCTGCTCTCTGAACTCAAGGCACTTCTTCACTGCTCTGAGATTTGAGAAGGGAGTCCACTTCCTGCTGTATCAGTCTCTTATCAGAGGGGTCCCTGAAGAAGGCCAGGGAAGGGAATGGGAAGTAGGAAGGTGCTGAAACAGTATGGAATACCCCATTTAGATGATCTGTAAGAGCCAGTGTTCTGAGGGGATGTGGTTCCAGTCCTCCTGAAAATAAAACAGTCAATTTGCAATGGGCATGGGGATGGAAGGGAGGGTGGGGTGATGGGGTAGAAAGGTACAGATCCTTTAGAGACTCCAACTGGTCTTGACCAAGGCATCTTTTTTTTTTTAAAGGTGGACTCAGGGTTGAGTAGCAGATGAAGAAGAGACAGAGGGTCTTCTTTGTTGGAACCTCTGCCTTGTCCTCAGTGGTTCCAAGGGTCTGTACTGACTCTCTGCTTGAAATAATTCTGAGGCCAGGCCTGTTTTCTCCAAGGTGCCAGCAAGTAGACTCCCATAGTGGCTCTTTCAATGAGTGCAGGGATTTGTCTGTCTTGATATAAAACAGGTTACAGACTTTAAAGGAAAAGGCCCCAATAGTTGTTTGTACTTTAGGTACTTTAGGTATCCTGAAGACAGCCGCCATGAAGCACTGCATATGGTGATAGATATGGCTATAGATCTTACTCTGTATCCAAGGCATCTAATGTGAAGTTAACAGTTGGAGACAATAGACCTCAATTCTTTCCTGATGTTTTGAGGAAGTTTATGAATAAAATTACATACTTTGTTCCAATTTAAATAATAGTATTTAGCTAATAAAGTCCGATAGTTGGTGACATGAATTCGGAAACTTGCTCCTGAGAAACTTCTTTTGCCAAATAAATCCAACCTTGTCTCTTGGTGTTATTATTGGTGGTCCTTGTTGCCTGGAATTCTCATGCACAGCATCTACAATCAAAGACCCTGGGATTTGATGTGTATAAAAATATTTAAAGCCAGATGCAGATATCTGGTAGCTATGTGCTGTTTTGAAGGTAAGTACCACAGATGCTCGTGTCTAACTGACATGTTTTGCTGATACCGATACTCCCACATTAATTGACATGGCCAATTCTCCAGGTACTGATGTGTGCAGGATATCACATAGCTTGTGTGAGTTTTCCTGCACTGCTTCTACAGCATCTCAACACTATCTGCCATTCAGCATAGAAATTCCTGGAGCATCAGGAGGCTGTGTAGAAGTAATGGGCATTATTGCTTTGTCTCATGAGGAGAAGGCGATAGCTGCTCCAAATATTGCAGGTGCTCGTCCTTGCTTTATGATCCTGCTGCTACACAGGGTGACTGATGGCTGCCAGGGCCTCTTGCATAATCCTAAGGGATCTCAGACAGGAGAGATACCTAGTCTTGGAAGGAACACTTGAAGCTGGGTTTCTTGCAGTCTGAATGCCCCAAGGGACCCTGTACCACCAAGACTGAGTCTACTATGGGCAAGGGCCAGGGATCACGGGGTTGGGTACGGGGGAGAATACTCATCCCTAGATCGTCTAGGTCTATGAGTGTAATAAAGGGGCATGTCCAGCCAGTAAAGATCATCGGATCAGGTTACTGGTAAGTGTGTGTGGGATGCCTCACTGCTCTACTCAGAAGTTGAGGATGAGAAAGAATATTCCTTTTCTGAAGGTGGAGCTACTTTGACAGGGTTCAAACCTGAGCTATGGACTCTGCTCTTACAGGTTTCAAAGAAACAGTTGGGACTATGAGGGTATTAGCGGTTGGTACCATAGGTGGTGCTCGCAGCACCAAAGACAGTAGCAGTCATTTAGACTGAACAGTCACTGTTAGTTCATTTGGTACTGAAAATGACTTCAGTGCTGAGAAGGTTGATACCAAGAACAACTGTAGCGCAGTTATCGGCACTGGAATCATGGGTGCCTAGGTTACCAGTACCAAGTGCATTGCAGTTGGTACAAGGCAAAGTGCAGAGCTCCACATGAGACAGCACCACTGCTTGGTGACGTCTCTCTGAGGACATCAGAATGACTCATTCTGGGACACGAACTAACTTTTCAGGAAATAGGTTGAGGTGGTCGCTTCCACTTTCTACTAGGTCCCACTGAAGGTGACCTAGATTTGTGCTGTCCAGAGGAGTAGTATTTTTTCCTACCCCTCTCAGATGACTCTGCTGTTTTGCTGGTCTCATCTGTTGCCTTCTTAGTATAGTGAGCCTGGGAGTTCAGAGTTGAGTAAGAGCTCATAGAAGCACTGTTTTGCTGGTCTCAGGCCTAGCAGAGTCTTTTTTCTCCAGATCAGAGGAGTCCCTTCCCAACTTCTCTAAGAGGAATAATTACTGTGAAACTCTCTTGCCTTCTCTGTTCTTTTAGAAACAGAATGGCAGATAGTGCATCTATCGGGGATGTGCCTCTCGGCAAGGCAAAATAAGCAGCTCACAGAGTTTAGAGTTTCAGGCCAAAAGAGACCACCAGATCATCCAATATGACCTCCTGTATATCACAGGACAGTAACACCACTTGCCACCCCCACACCAAACCCAACAACCAGAATTAGACCAAAATATTATAGGCCTCAGGATATTAAAGTAGTGTGTATGCCACAGGCAGAGGAAAAGCCGTTACTAATCTGTTCTGTAAGTGTTGTTCTTTGAGATCTGTTGTACATGGCCACTCCAGTTCAGGTGTATGTGTGCCCAATGTCCTGAACCCTAAGATGTTTTTCCCACTGGGGTGGCACTTGTGCCCCCCATTTGCTCATGTTGGTAGCTCAGGGTATAAAAGGATGGAGCCGCCTTAGCCCCCTTTCACTTACCAGAAAAAAAGACTGTGATAGAGAGAGAATGGGCAGGGGGAGGGGAGGCATGAAATGGATATGTGCAACACATAGATTCATAGATTCATAGATTCTAGGACTGGAAGGGACCTCGAGAGGTCATCGAGTCCAGTCCCCTGCCCACATGGCAGGACCAAATACTGTCTAGACCATCCCTGATAGACATTTATCTAACCTACTCTTAAATATCTCCAGAGATGGAGATTCCACAACCTCCCTAGGCAATTTATTCCAGTGTTTAACCATCCTGACAGTTAGGAACTTTTTCCTAATGTCCAACCTAAACCTCCCTTGCTGCAGTTTAAGCCCATTGCTTCTTGTTCTATCCTTAGAGGCTAAGGTGAACAAGTTTTCTCCCTTCTCTTTATGACACCCTTTTAGATACCTGAAAACTGCTATCATGTCTTCTCTTTTCCAAACTAGACAAACCCAGTTCTTTCAGCCTTCCTTCATAGGTCACATTCTCAAGACCTTTAATCATTCTTGTTGCTCTTCTCTGGACCCTCTCCAATTTCTCCACATCTTTCTTGAAATGCAGTGCCCAGAACTGGACACAATACTCTAGTTGAGGCCTAACCAGCACAGAGTAGAGTGGAAGAATGACTTCTCGTGTCTTGCTCACAACACACCTGTTAATGCATCCCAGAATCACGTTTGCTTTTTTTTGCAACAGCATCACACTGTTGACTCTTATTTAGCTTGTGGTCCACTATAACCCCTAGATCCCTTTCTGCTGTACTCTTTCCTAGACAGTCTCTTCCCATTCTGTATGTGGGAAACTGATTTTTCCTTCCTAAGTGGAGCACTTTTTGCATTTGTCTTTGTTAAACTTCATCCTGTTTACCTCAGACCATTTCTCCAATTTGTTCAGATCATTTTGAATTACGACACTGTCCTCCAAAGCAGTTGCAATCCCTCCCAGTTTGGTATCATCTGCAAACTTAATAAGCGTACTTTCTATGCCAATATCTAAGTCGTTGATGAAGATATTGAACAGAGCCGGTCCCAAAACAGATCGCTGCGGAACCCCACTTGTTATACCTTTCCAGCAGGATTGGGAACCATTAATAACAACTCTCTGAGTACGGTTATCCAGCCAGTTATGCTTATAGTATAGCCCCATCTAAATTGTAACATCTCAAAGAACAGTTACACAACCGATTAATAACCTTATTTTTTCTTCTTCGAGTGGTTGAACATGTCAATTTCACTTCAGGTAACTCACAAGCTGTTCAGAAAGGAGGAGGGTTTTGGAGTCTGCCTGAATAAGGACTGTACCACTGCTCATCCAAATTTAGCATATTTTCTGGATTATTGAGATATAGCATGCACCGATGACAAGGCTGTAGCTTTACATTTGTCCCCTATAGTCACCTGACCCAAAAGTACAGCATGAGCGGACTAACAGACACTACTTTTAAATTCTCCAACCCCCTCAATACAATAGGGCCAATCATCTGAAGAAGAATTTACAGTTCTTGTAATAGATTCATAGTCTCCAAGGCCAGAAGGGACTACTGAGATCATCTGCTCTAAACTCCTGTATAACACAAGCCATATAACTTTCCAAAAATAATTTATTTTGAACAAGAGCATATCTATCAAAAACACCCATATTCCATCTGCCTCCATGAATTTAATTATTCTTTCCTTTAATGTGTTGTAAAAAATTGCATACTAGTAAGGTCAGACTAAAGGGGCTGTAGGTGCCCAGATCACTTTCCCCCCCTTTGTTATATATATATAGTCAGCTATTCTCCACTCACACAATACTACCGCCAGGTTGCTAGTCTAGGAGTAAGGATTTTTGATTAATCTATCTCATGTGCCAGTTCTTTTGGTATTCTGGGATGCAGATTATCCAGTCCCCCCATTTTGAGCACATTACATTCTTTACATTCTGTTATACACACCTTTACATTGTTATATGAGATGAACATATTTCCATGGATCATCCTAAGATCCCAAAACTCATTTGTGACCTGAATCAGGTTTGACCTGAGGTGAAATGTTAGTGCAAATACAGATTTACTAATTTGCTTTAAAAAGAAATGTAAATGCACAACTTCCATCTCAGATGTGGGAATTTCCATTTCTATATACTCATTTCCATCACCCATCCTGTTTTCATGCTTATATTCTATATTATCATCCCTACTGAAAACAGAGGCAAAGTGTTCATTTAGTTTTTAAATCACATCTAGATTATCTATAATCTCTATCCCATTCACACTGCACAGGAGCCCTATTTTATCCTTCCTTACTCTTTTCATTTATATAACTGAAAAAACCTCTTACAATTGTTATGTGATTAGAAGATATATTATGTACAAATATAGCAAGGTCATTTAATACTACAACTGGTAACTAATGCAAGAAGCCATCTGAGTATAAAATATAACTGAAGGTTACTTACTTGTAACTACAAACAAGGAGTCTGGTGGCACCTTAAAGACTAACAGATTTATTTGGGCATAAGCTTCAGATTGCATCTGAAGAAGTGAGGTTTTTACCCACAAAAGCTTATGCCCAAATAAATCTGTTAGTCTTTAAGGTGCCACCAGACTCCTTGTTGTTTTTGCAGATACAGACTAACACGGCTACCCCCTGATACTTACTTGTAACTGGATTTCTTCAGGATGACTCTGCACATTCACATTAATGGGTAATGTATTGCCTGATGGCACCAAACACTAGAACCTTCTCTAGGCAGTGTCTGTTAGAGTATGTGTGTGCCCACTCTTGCCCCTCCCCTCTTTGTCTCCAAACATACCAAGGGTGACGCTAGATAAGGGGTGCGGTGCCCTCTATTGCCTCAGTTCCTTCTACTGCTAACCCAGAAAACTATAATAGGAATCTGAGAAACAGGGGAAGGCGAGTGGGCACCATGAATATGCAGAATCATCTTGAAGAACTCTGGTTACAAGTAAGTAACCTTCATTTCTTCTTTGAGTGGCTCTGAATATTCCCACTTATGGGTAGTTTGACAAGCAGTGCTGAAAAACCCTCAGGGGTGGGAACAGAGTCCTAAGTAAATGACAATATTAACACCTCTCTGCCAGATTTGTCATCTACTCTAGAAGCTGGATCCAGGGCATAATGTTTAGTGAATGTATGCACTGAGTTCCAAGTAGCAGTCTTGAACATTTCCCTAACAGGAACATGTTTAAGACAAGCATAAGATGCTGATACTGCACTAGTAGAATGAGACCATACAATGGGAGGCGAAGGGATTTCTGCTAATTTGTAACACTGAATGATGCCCTGTTTAACTCATCTGGAAACAGTATGAGCAGACATGCTATGACCCACATGATTCTTTGTGTAAGAAACAAACAAACAGTGTATATGACTTCATAAAACTGGTTCTGAGTCAAATGTCCATCAAGCATCTAAAGTATGTAATGCAAACTCCACTTTATTATCCTGAGCTGTTGTGGGAAAAACAGTAAATTAACTGTCTGATTGATATGAAATTCAGACATTCTTTTTGGTAGAAACCTGAAATCAGGTTTAAGAACCACCTTATCTTTATGCAAAATTGTAAATGGTGGATCAGCCATGGGGGCTTGCAGTTCACTCACCCTCCTGGTTGATATTTTAGCAATAATGAAGACTTCTTTAATAGATAAATAAAATAAAGAACTTTAGTATCCTCAGCCAAGGAAGATGACAGAGCCAAGGCTACCACCTCAAACAGACTGCAGATGCCAAAGCTCTGGCAGAAGAATCTGAAGCACCAAATAATGCTCTGAGGGCTTTGCCATGTTCTGTTCTTCTGCCAGAATAGCATTAGTCAGTCTTCTTTTATCCTCTGGCAACTCTAACAAAAAATGCCATTCTTTCCCATAGATGGAAATGGTAACTGGCCATCATTGACTGTTAATTAGCTACTCTAATTCCCACAGAAAAAGGACCAGAAATCCTCTCTCCCAACTGCATCAATCTTCCTCCCCTCTCTATCCACAGGGGTAAAGTGAGTTTGGCCAGACCTAAACCTGTTACTATCAGCAGCCACCACCAGCAAATTTGGTACAGGATAGATGAGAAAATAACAAGACCTTCCTGAAAACCTGATACAGTTTGTCCACTTTTCTTGGAAACGTCTGACAAAAAGCAAGAGTTGACTATGTTACTTTAGCAGGTTGCAAAAGATCATCCAAAATAGGGAGTGACCTGTTCATGGAGATAGCTCCAAGGATGTCAAATACTGGATGGGTGGTTTCCTGCAAAACCACCGAAGATGATTTCAAACTGACTACTGTGCAATTCACAAGTTCACAGAATTGCAAAACATATTCAGAATGGGAGGATGCCAAAGTCACACCCACATGCTGGTCAGGTGACAAATCCAGATCAAAACCAATATCCATTTGCTTCTGTTGAAAAAGAGGAGCCATCTCTTCATTCTGTGCTTCAGAAAGAGTATCAGGCAATACTGTCTGAACTACCAACGGATCTGGAGGAATTAGATCTGAGAAATGCTCAGCCACCGGATCCTTAACAGATGATACTGCACTTCTACACCCTTCTCCCTCAAAAACTGTTGTGGCGGAACCCATTATGGCCATGAAGACTATGACTGCCAGTGTTTCCAGTAGCTAGAATCTGGAAACATACCCAAGAGAAGAGGAGCAAATGGATAGGATAACATAACTTAGGATGAAGCGGGGCTCTTGATTCCTCCAATATCCTGCCCTAAGGACAGATCTGACCTTGGATGTGGTATGGATGTCACTGGAGAAAACAAAGCAACTGGAGAATGAAGAGAAATAAAGGGTGAGAAAGGTCTACCCAGAGAATAGGAGTCTTAGGAGGAGGCATAGAAGGATCTGGAGTAAGACTAACAATTTCCTCTACTCTCCTCCTCTTTTCAGGTGATGACAAAGTAGATCTTGGAACTGAAGAAGACTGTCTCTTCTCCTTTGCCAATTTTCTGTTGATCAGATCTGAGGATTGCTCAGGTGGAGGAAGATGGATATTAGCCATTACTGTTAACATCCTCTTGGGCTCTGATGATAGTCCTGGAACTGGAGCAGAATATGGGATCAGTACCACAGGCCTGGAAAATAGTGGATCCAGGGAAACACTCAGCTACATAACATAGGATTTTGAAGTATAACCCAGAACCAGCTTGAACTTCCAAGTCAGAACTGTAGAGACTATGTTTGTATCAGACAGATCCGATAAGTCTGACTAGTGGGATCTAGCACTGCTAACAGTTCCCATCTTCTCCCTCAGCTTTTGCTTCTTTGGAACTGATACAGCCAGAATCAACATAGCTTTAGGTTCCCTGACAGGTCAACAGCCCTTTTCTATCTCCAGTGCCTTTGAAGCCCTGGCAGCTTTAGCCAAAGAATTGGAAATGGGCATTGACAAAGATCCCGATGAATTAGAACTCTCTATTGCTAGAAGAAGCCACTGGAACCAAGTCAGGCTTCTTAGTTTTCCTTTCCGATGAACCCCAGGAACTGGATGGCTCAGCAGACAAGGTCTCCTTAAGCAGCAACTGGTCTGCCTGTCCTTGCATGCTCTGGGAGTGGAAGTTCAGCCAATGGAACACCCAGAGGGAGAATGCCCTTCTTCAAAGCACTGAAGACGCCTCATGTGTTCTTCTGATACTGGAAAAACAGCAGGGCATGAAGCACATCTCTTAAAGCCCATACTCTTCTTCTATGGTTCTGCCATAACACAAGGAACTGATTGTATATTACACTCTCTCTATTATTCTATACTTAAAACTACTTTATACTAAAAACTACACTAAGAACAACAACTATAAACTAACAAGGCACTATAAACAGAGAAAAGCCTGGATCCAAAGGACAGGAGCAGTTTACTTCTGTTTGGTGGCTGGAAGGAACTGAGGTGGTAGAGAACACAGTGCCCTCTGATATAGTCTCACCCTGAGGACACTAAGGGGAGGGGCAGGAGTGGAGACACGTGTGCTCTATCAGGCACTGCTTGAAGAAGGTTCT
Organism: Trachemys scripta elegans; assembly: GCF_013100865.1. NCBI lineage: Eukaryota > Metazoa > Chordata > Testudines > Emydidae > Trachemys > Trachemys scripta. Next base: position 345,164,392 of record NC_048298.1, on the reverse strand, counting down.
ACTGTTGAGTTCCAAGAGGCAGTACCGTAACTGGGATGAGCAGAACACTTAAACAAAAATGAATTAATTACCCAATTAATAGCAATCTCAAATATTAAGCAATTTCCTTACTAAAATCAGAAATATATGAGCCACCTCTCCAAAGACTGTTAAGAAGAAGCAATAATCAAGTTCAGGAAAAATTTAAACCCTACTGTGCAAGTAGTAGCAGATCACCATTCACTAGTTGAAACTGTTCCCAAGATCAAACAATGAAAGTGTTGAGCCAATGAAAGGATGACAAGCAAACCTTTTGAATCCAGTCAAGCCTGAAAGGGGTGTTTTCCTCCTTCCATGAAGGTATGGAAAGAGAAGGGTGTAAAAACCCTCTGAAATAAGCAAACTCTCTCTCTGCTCCTATCCTCAAATTTACAGCATTCACTGTAGCCTCCCATCTCTGCTTAGCTCATCTCTACAGGAACAACCAAAGAGTAGCATCAAAAAGAAGCAACCTTCCAGTTCAGATGACAACAACATCAAAAGTTCAACATGTATGGTGAAATGAAGTTGTAAAGCCCTGCCAAGGGATTAAATGTAATTTTTTCTTGTAATTATTTTAATGGTACTGAAATGCTAATAGACAAGATGTGTGAGGTAATACCTTTTATTGGACCAACTTCTGTGGGTGAAAGAGACAAGCTTTGCAGTTAGGACTTCTTCAGGTCTTCAGAAAGGTAGTACTTAAAGTGTCACAGCTAAATACAAGGTGGAACAGATTGTTTAGCATACGTAGTTAACACATATTCTAAGGGACCATTCGAGGAGAAGCAGCCCACTTGTCTCTTTCACCAACCCATCTTGTCTCTCTAATATCCTGGGACCAACATGGCTACAATACTGAAAACACTGAAATTCTATTGTCAGTTAAGATAGAACAGCTTCCATTAAACCAAATTATTTAGCCTATTGTGATGCTGTATGATTGAAATATGACCATCTATATCATTGATATTGCCACTGTTAGAAAACTGCAACAAATCTTGTACAAAGCATGTCATGTAAGGTGTCAGTGGAAAGTTGTGATTTTCTAAGTATGATTATCCTGATTATACGCATGTATCATTTTTGTATATGAAGCTATGAATATTGGCTATGCACTGGTATCTTACATATGTGCTGTATTTCTGAATAACACCCACCAGATAAGATGTACATCAAGGCTAGACAGCTTTGTGTTGATGGCCCATTAAAGACACTTAGCTCTCACAATGGGCCATAGAAGAAACTCATTCTGCCCACATAGATCTTCTGGCGGATGCCTCAGCCTCCAAAGGGCTACCCCCTGTGAGTCATCAAGCCATATAAGGACATGCGATAGGCTCATGTGATCCTGGACTCCATCTTGTGGCAGTAACTTTCCAAAAAGGGGGCTGTGAGCTTTGTTTGAAACATAACATTTTCAGGCACATGGCAAAAAATATATAAAAAGACCCTCGTGATGACTCCATTTTGCCTCTTTCCTACCCTGATTCTCTGGATTTACAATTAAAAGCAGCATATTGAACTATGGACTGAGGACCTTCCAATCTTTTGAAAGTTACCAGAGAGACTTTACTGGATGAATGGACTATAAGGTGGATAGAGAGCTGGCTAGATCATCTGGCTCAACGGGTAGTGATCAATGGCTCCATGTCTAGTTGGCAGCCAGTATCAAGCGGAGTGCCCCAAGGGTCGGTCCTGGGGCCGGTTTTGTTCAATATCTTCATTAATGATCTGGAGGATGTCGTGGAGTGCACTCTCAGCAAGTTTACAGATGACACTAAACTAGGAGGAGTGGTTGATATGCTGGGGGGTAGGGATAGGATACAGAAGGACCTAGACAAATTAGAGGATTGGGCCAAAAGCAACCTGATGAGGTTCAACAAGGACAAATGCAGAGTCCTGCACTTAGGATGGAAGAATCCCATGCACTACTACAGACTAGGGACCAAATGGCTAGGCAGCAGTTCTGCAGAAAAGGATCTAACAACATTTTGGGCTGTATAAGTAGGGGCATTGGCAGCGGATTGAGGGATGTGATCATTCCCCTCTATTTGACATTGGTAAGGCCTCATTGGAGTACTGTGTCCAGTTTTGGGCTCCACACTACAAGAAGGATGTGGAAAAATTGGAAAAAGTCCAGCGGAGGGCAACAAAAATGATTAGGGGGCTGGAGCACATGACTTATGAGGAGAGGCTGAGGGAACTGGGATTGTTTAGCCTGCAGAAAAGAAGAATGAGGGGGGATTTGATAGCTGCTTTCAACTACCTGAAAGGGGGTTCCAAAGAGGATGGATCTAGACTGTTCTCAGTGGTACCAGATGACAGAACAAGGAGTAATGGTCTCAAGTTGCAGTGGGGGAAGTTTAGATTGGATATTAGGAACAACTTTTTCACTAGGAGGGTGGTGAAACACTGGAATGGGTTACCTAGGCAGGTAGTGGAATCTCCATCCTTAGAGGTTTTTAAGGTCAGGCTTGACAAAGCCCTGGCTGGGATGATTTAGTTGGGAATTGGTCCTGCTCTGAGCAGGGGGTTGGACTAGATACCTCCTGAGGTCCCTTCCAACCCTGATATTCTATGATTCTAATGGAGGCTGCGGGAAGGAGCAGCCATCACATCCCTCAGCACGCGCCACTTCCCGCATCCCCCATTGGCCTGGACAGGAGAACCGCGGCCAGTGTGAGCTGAGATTGGCCGAACCTGTGGACGTGCCAGGTAAACAAACCAGCTCGGCCAGCCAGGGGACTTACTCTGGCGGGCCGCGGGCCAAAGGTTGCCGATCCCTAGTCTATAACATCACTGCTACAAACCTGATATAACAATATTGCAATTATTGTATGTATATGTTCTATTAACCCCTTTAAAACTTTTATTTTATTAATAAATCTTTAGATTTCAGTTACTAAAGGATTGGTAGCATAGTGATTATTGGGATATTGACCTGGCTAAGTGGTTGATCTCTTGGGATTAGAAGGACCCTATATGAGATGAAATTGGTTTTCAACAATCACCCATCATAAAGTACAGTGTCTGTGTGGTGAAATAAGGGATAGAATGCCTAAGTAAACTGGATTTTGACTTCTTGTTAACCAATGTGGTGCGACAGAAATTTACTTTGGTCACAGGGTTGATATATCTAATAGTAGAATAATCACCATTTTGGGGTGAGTCTGCCCTATTTCTCAGCAGTTTGTCCTGAATTTGATATTCTCAGCTGTGACCCACTGAGGCACAGTGGTACCTATGTATTCCTGGACAGGAGACATAAGTTAACATTGATAAAACAGAGAGAAATAATGTTATTTAATTTGGATTTAAGATTTCTGATATTCATTGATTTGCCTCTTTCAATGTAGCTCCTTGAATGACTTCTTTTGAGTAACTGATTTAAATAGTTTCTTTAATTTCATAGGACCTAGTTAAGATTATTCACCTTTGCCCATTAATAACCTGTTATGTTATTACTGATAACTCAAACAGGGCTCACCTGCCCTTAAACAAAAGTATTTTGCCCATCTATAAACTGTTTTATTATCTTTGATACACTAAGAAAAGGCTCACTACCAATTTTGAGGAATAAGGTACTTTGGTCCCCTCCAAGAATAGACCAACTCTGAAAAGGTGTAATCGCTGTCAAAAGCTCTCCAGAGAGAGACATATAGACAAGATTGTACCTGAAGTAACCTATGTTTATTGTTTGTGTTCTGATTTGGTTTTATTTTTTTCCTTTCTTTAATAATAGTCATAGTTAATAATTATGATTATTTTGCTTGTCTTTAGTTGTTATATCTGCTAAGGCCTGGCAAAGAACCTCATGTGAATAAAACAGTGGGACTCAAGTCCCTGAATTGGCATTAAGAGAGAAACATTTATTAAGATTTGGCCTATTATTTTTTATGACTCTAAACTATAAAATTTGAGTCATTTTTAAGATGAAATTACTTGATGCTCAACAACTTGAAACAGCCCTTTCTATCCCAGATGCACCCCAGATGTGGACTATATGTGGAGAATCACTTGAAGAATTGGGGAGATATGGGAAATCAGTGAGTTTATAAAAATTGGAAAGTAATAACCAGTTAAAAGGAATGGGTGACAACTAGGACTGGAGGATTTAGGCTTATGGTAAGACAAAGAAATTCTACATAAGGAAGAAGAAAAATTCAAGGGGGCTGGGTAGGAGCATAATAGGGGCCACTGAGTTAGGTAGAAAAAAGTGCATCACTTTCTTTCCACTACTCTTTTGCCTCTGTTGTCTATTTAGGGTCTATTTATTCTGATACACTTATTCATGATAAATAGTACCTGAACTCCACAAGATCCTACTGATCCATTTGTGAAGTAAAGTGCTACTTGTGTTGCCCAAGGGGCTAGCTTTAGCATTTATTTTATTTGGCAGTAATGCAAGAAACCTAGAGGCCTGTAACCTATAAGACATTGGCTTCAGCAGTTAGCTTAAGGCTTGAGGCCTATGTACTGTGGCACAGATAAATGGCCTAACGGTCACCCCTAAGTTTTGGGGAACTAGAAATAGGGTTTGTAAGGAGAAATTTTGTCCATAACGACACCAGCCAACCAAAGAAACACAAGCTAACACTGTTTTTTGGATAGAACCTCCACAGATATCAGACCACAAGAGTGCTATAGCAACGAACTGATGTATATCATAATAAGTTGAGATCATTCATATACTACCTATAGGAGGAGGGAAACTTAACATTAGTAGGATGAAGAAATACAAATAAGGAAGAGGGGAGAAACCCCTATTGAATAAGCATTAGACATAGTGGTGTCAGTGTAACTTTTATAAAAGATGCATTCAGGTCTGTTTGTGGGAGGAGAGAGCCCTTGGGAGGTGCCAGGATGATGGCCACTGGAGATGATGAGGAAGATGATGTTGATGAGGAAGATAATGGCTAATATTTCAGATTGTTCTGCCAGGGATGGTGTGAGTATATGGATGTTCAGATGTACATTCTGTATTATCTCTACCCACTTTACTGGGTTCGAGTGTTTGTGACTTTGCTAAATGTATTAATAAACTATTGTAGAAGGGTTCCTACA
>NC_048298.1:345142532-345155136 GCF_013100865.1 Trachemys scripta elegans | reverse complement strand
GGGCTACACTTGGTATGAGTAAGGATATCAGAATCAGGCCTTTTGAATGTTATATAAGTAATGACTTCCAGCTCCTTTCAAGGGCTGCTCCAACTGATCACATTGCTGTAGCATAGCCTGGATGTGACAAAGGTGTGGGTGACAGCTGCATGGACCACATTAGAATACAGGTTACAGATACCTGGCTTTAGACTAAAAAACAGGCTAAAATATAAAGTGCTTAGTTTTTCACAGCACTTACTATTGGTAGGTGGAGGGGGCCCACTGGAAACACTTCCTCCAAATCCTTTTAATTTACAGTCTGGAGGGGCCCAACCAAAATTACAATGGCAGTTTTTCTTATTGTTGCATATCTGAAATAGAATAAGGGTATAAATAACATGAACCAAATGAGTAATTTGATTAAAAGACGACTTTCCTGAACTCTTTGTACATTCTAACTGCCCTGTACTATATGAAATCACATACTAAATAAAAGACAGAATGGTGCTTCTTAGCTGCTACTTTACGTTTCTCTAAGTCTCTTGATATGAGCACCAAGATAACTAGTTATCCCGAGTCTGCAGCTTTGGCAGGAGGAGTTAATGTATTGACTGTGGTTTATTATTGTGCAATCTTGTCATCTAGTGGCTGACCCACACAGAAAAAATGGAACTAACTTCTCTAAAAGTTAAATCAGTTCTCCTTTAATTTAACTTCTATGGGGCTGTGTTTTGGAGCTGAAAGACAAAGTTTAATACATTAATTGCATACCCAATCTTATAGGGATCATCAAGACTTTTAAAATAGAGTACACAATAGAGCATATTTCCCCTCAGATGAGAAAATCCAATGTGTAGAGTTATTCATTTCTTATAAAAGACATTTTAATGTTATGGAAACCCTTACTGAAATCATGTGTCAAGCCTCAAGAGGAAAGATAGGGAGCAAGAAAGCAACAGCAGATTGCATATGGCAGAGTTGGTTTCGTCCTTGTCTCTGGCTTGTACTATAAAAAGTAGCGTTCTGGGCATTCTTATCCTGGAGGAGTATGTTTTACCCTCAGAGCCACGTGAAGCTGGTTGTATTAACCTGTAAGCCTTGAACACCATTTTCAGCCATGCAAATGCTATTGTTTCTATTTTTGCACTTCACCATCTGGTGCTAGGAATGCAATTTGGAAAGCAGGAGTTGGTTGATTGATTGATATAAGGTAGAGGAGGAGCCATGGGATTATAAAACAGGTTTTCTACTTGTAGGCATAAATCGAGGTCAGGACACAATGCTGGTTGTTATAATTTAACATTTACGTGGCAGTAGTGCCTAAAGGACATAAGAAGGTTGGACTCCCCTTGTGTTAGAGCAAAGAGCTTGGTTAGAAATTGGTTGAACTCAGGTTAATGTTCAGTGGTACGGTGACCTCTGGTCAACCTAGAAATCAGCCAGATGGTTTTTATACTGCGGAACTGGGTTTTAAGAAAGATTCTTAGTGAGGGTACAACTTGAATTCTTGTTACTAGAATTTCATAAACCACATTTATGAAGATGTGCTGGTTTGGACAGTGCTATGTCAGCAGGAGAGAGCTCTGAAACGAGCTTTTGCTCGTGAAACTTATGTTGGTCAAGGGGGTGGTTTTTTTTACTCCCCAAACAAAAGTTTTACCAACAAAGGTGATAGTGTAGACAGGGGCGGCTCTATGTATTTTGCCGCCCCAAGCACGGCAGGCAGGCTGCCTTCGGCGGCATGCCTGTGGGAGGTCCCCGGTGCCGCGGATTCAGCGGCATGCCTGTGGGAGGTCCACCGGTCCTGCAGCTTCGGCGTACCCACCTCTGCCGAAGCCGCGGGACCAGCGGACCTCCCACAGGCATGCCACTGAAGGCTCCCTGACTACCGCCCCCACAGCGACCGGCAGGGCGCCCCCCGCGGCTTGCTAACCAGGCACGCACTTGGGGTGCTGGTGCCTGGAGCCGCCCCTGAGTGTAGACAAAGCCTTACTGAAGAAAGCAAGTTTTTTTTCCTGAGGTTTTGCCATTCTTCTGACACTCTGGAGCCATTCAATCTCTTCAGTTAGAAAGAGACAGAAAAAGGGCAGTTGGTCATCCGACTACCAGAAAATACAGAATTTGTAAACATTCCTATGAAGTATATCTAGAAATGCCATGCCACTGGAAGCAAGGGAAATTACTGTTCTATCATTTTCTTGTTGAAGAAGGGATGAAAATTGTTAGGGGACAAAACAAGAGATAATATAGAAGGGAGAGATGGTTGTATGTGGATGAGAAACCTACTCAGAAGGAATAAAACTATTTAAGTATTTTGCACCATTCATTTGAGGATCTGAAAGGACTTTAGTTATCAGAGATTTGCAAGCCTCATGCCCTTCTGTGAGGAATATTGGTTTTAGTCTATCCATCAATGAACTAAGTAATCCCAGGGGATAATGATGGTGAAAAATGTTTTTTATCACCTTATGCTGTCAGATGGAGACATCACCTCTGTTTTTGGTTAGGCAAAGTGAAGTGGCCAAACACAACTACACAGTATTTCTCTTCCTTCCTCTCTGTGTGCAGCTTCCCCAAAGTCTGCTCCATGGTTGTTGTTGGGGAAGAGAGAAGAAACAAGCTGTCTGTCCATCCTTTCCATCCCAGTGGGGGAAAAGATCCTTAGGGGTTGGGGGAAGAAAGAGGAAATACTCTCAGAGCCCCTGCCACAGGAGGTGGGGGCAGAGAAGGTACAGTATGGGGGGGTAATACAGAGCCCCTGGTATGAGGGAAGTGGCGGGGGTGTTGCAGGGACTTTCTGAAATAGAAGTGGACTGACTGGTGGATTCTCGCCTGGACCAAGGGGTTTGGCAGATGATCATTAATGTACTAACACTTAAAAAGGGGTGTATGAATATTTAGTTTTTCCCCATCATTTCCCCCAATTAGTGTTTGTCTCTTCTCCTGACCATTTCTGGAGCTGTTTTTCCCTAGGTACTTGTAGGAATATAGACCTCGTGAACTATGGTTTTAAACTGATTTGGATGTTAGTGCCAGTGATAGGCCCAAAGCTTGTGACAAAAAAGAATGAGGAGAGGAGAGGCTGAAATGAGAAGAAAGGAGGCTTGTGTTAAATTTATAGTGACCCTTGAAATGCTAGCGTTATCTTATGTAAGGTTTGGGTTCAGATACAGTAAATAATTCTTTAAAAATAAAGAAAACATGGGTAATTGGGTACCAGGTGCAGTAAATAATTGATTGTATACGCTTCCTTAATTTATTATAAAGAACTGCTTAATCCAGTAGCTAGGGAGAAATACAGCAAAATAAGAAAAGAAAAAAACCTGGAAGAGAGGGGGAGTCCAGCCATTAATCTTGTCTCAACTGGTTCAGAGGACAGGGTTCAGCCATAAACTGCCTCATCAGGCTGATAACCAGCAATGACATCACTTGCTTATTATAATGTTATAAAAGGCAAAATGTTAGGGATTCCTTTGTCACAGCTTTTTCTTTTTCTTCTGCAGTCATGCCAAGATAGAAATATTTCTCCCAAGCCTGATTCTATTGTGCATACACCTCTACCTCAATATAACACTGTCCTCGGGAGCCAAAAAAATCTTACTGCGTTATAGGTGAAACCGCGTTATACTGAACTTGCCTTGATCCACTGGAGTGCGCAGTCCCCCTCTCCCCCAGCACTGCTTTACTGTGTTATATCCGAATTCATGTTATATTGGGTTGCATTATATCAAGGTAGCAGTGTATTTGGGCAATGCTTATAACTGTATTGTTGCTGAAATATAAATGTGTAGATGCTGGTATTTGTGTTTTGAATGTAATCAAACACCAACTGGCCTAATAAAGGAATACTTGTGTAGAAGCTAAGTCATGATGAATCTTAGTAAATGTATCAGAAAAATTATTTCCAACAGTACTGCTTCAACATTCCAGTCTACCATGGTGTCACCACACCTTTCTCTCCCTCCTTGGAATAAGCCAGACCCAGCTCATATAGGTTTAGACCCCTCCCACACCTATCAGCCTCTGAGGGGACTACTTAATTGGACTCAGGTGCTTGTTTTTTTCCCCCTACCCCTATGTAGCAGTTCACTCTCTAAAAGAAGGATGCAAGACTGTGCAAGCAGTGAATTGGCCTACAGAATCAATGAAGTGTGGAACCCTCTAAATCCTATCCGTGTTAGTTCCAAGATGCATAGTGTAATGTGCTCCACTTATGGCTATTCTTGAAGACCCCAGGAAACCTTCACCTTGTGCTATGAGAATGTAACACCAGAGCTTCTTGTTCTACACTGACCCCCCAGCTGACTAAGTGCAACATATAGAAATAATTTATTAGCAATAAAATCCCAAATGTCAGGAGATCTGGCTATTTTGCAGATCTTACTGTACCATGTGTCATGTGGGGCTTTTCATCAGATGGTACATAGTTGATAATGTCGCTCCTCAAAATACTTTAATTACTGCTTTTCAAGGTTTTCTCCAACTCAAATAATATTATTAGTCTAAGGTGAGGCATCACTTTTAAGAGACTAAGTTCAGTGTTCTACATATTATACTCTGAAATTCTGAGGATGTTAAAATATTTACTACTTACCCCTCTGTTATTGCATTTTGAGTAATTACAATCGTAATTAAGAATTGTTATATTTACACATGTCCTGTTTATACATATCTGTAAAAGTTCAAAAATAAATATACTTTAGATAATAGGATCACATTAGCAAAGCCTATGTTCTGACTGGTTATTAAATGTGGAATCCATGCTACAAGTCAAAAAGAAAGGTTAATGGTGAATAACTGTTTTTGTTCAGAGTTTCTTAACACAGAATTACACACTTGAGGGTGCATATGATGGTGGCACCACAATGAAAGCCCTCTAGAAAGCAGGAAGCATTAAGGCCATACATGTGCTCATTTGCAGAACAGAGTTCCCTCCACTTCTTCAGAATCCATATCAGAGACTCTGAAGAAGTGGGGAGGATGGATCTATCTGAACAATCTACTCAAAGAGTCAGTTTCTGACCAATAGCATTTCTCCTTTAAGTATTTTTAGTGTAAAGCCTTGCAGTACTGCTTTCTTGAAACAAGCATCAGCTGCCAGTCAAGAGAGTAATGCTGGATGAAGGTAGGAATTGAGTTTTAAGGAACCGCTATATGTGGTAACAGCTAAAAGTCATCCATAGCCTCTTGACTACTGCAGCATCCTTTTATTTTTTTTTAGCATCTCCACATTGCTCCCCATCTATTCAAAATTATCATCCTAGCTGAATTTTCTCCCCCTCCTTTGTACTCCTCTACTGGTTTCCCTTTATTCATTGCATTGCATTTAAATTTCTTATCTTCACCTCTTGCCCTGTCACCTCGTCAGATTTAATTATTTTTGGCCAGCATTTCCAGCATTACTCAATAGACAACTAGTCTGTCATTTATATCCTATGCCTTTTTCAGGATTAAGGAAAATTCCTGCTGGGGAGATTCCCAATGAGCAGCTGCACAAAAGAGAATCTCTTGAATATCAAATGGACATCTAGCATTAAGATTTGTTCTTTATAAATCAATCCACGGTTAAAGATCATGTGGGGAGGTGAGAGCAAGGAGTTGAGTAGCTACTGGGTCAGATGGGGCATCAACCTGAAATTCCTAGGATGATGGTGGTAAACTGAGACGAGAGGAAAAAGGGTGGGTCCAGCATCAAAATACAGATTTTCTTTGATGCTGTTGGGGAGAAAAGTTATCAGTTCAGAAGTTAAAGAAACTGTACAGGGGAGGTCACCCACCTTGTGCAGTAACTGCAGTTCTTCAAGAGTTGCATCCCTATGGGTACTCCATGGTAGTTGTTCACACACCCATGCACATTTGATTGGACATATTCGGTAGCAGTACCCAGTCGACCCACTCATGCGCTCCAGACTTCCTCATGCCCTGTACCCAGGATACATAGAGCTGTGCTGGTGAACTGCCCTGTTCCTTTTCTACCATGAAGTTTCACAATATGAAACTCTGAAGCAAAGTGGAAGGAAGGAGGATAATGGAGCACCCATAGGGAAACACATCTGAAAGAACTGCAGTTACTGCACAGTAGTAACCTCTCCTTTCAGTAGTGTCCCTGAGGATGCTTGAATTTACATGATTCTAGAGCAGCATGCTTGAATAATAAAAGTACAGCAGTAGGAATATACTACCGACTGCCTGACCAGGATGGTGATGATGATTGTGAAATGCTCCCAGAGTTTATAGAGGCTATACAATTATTCTTGATATAGTCCTAAGTGGCACACAAGATCTGGTCCAAGAGGTGATTATAGCTGAAATGCTTGTAAATAGCGAGCATAATGTAATTAAATGTAACATCCATAGTACTTAACTTCAAAAAGGGGAACTACAGAAAAACAAGGAAGCTAGTTAAATGGAAATTAAAAGGAATAGTCACAAGAGTGAAATACCTGCAAACTGCATGGAAACTTTCTAAAAACACTAGAATAGAGGCTCAAATTAAATGCATACCCCAAATTAACAACAACAAAAAAATAGAGGATCAAAAATGCCACTATGGCTACAAACAAGAGCATAAAAGAGGTAGTTTGAGGCTAAAAGGCATCCTTTAAAAACTGGAAATCAAATCCTGTTGAACAAAATATAGAGGAGTATAAACTGTGGCAGGACAAGTACAAAGTGTAATTAGGCAGGCCAGAAAAGAATTTGAAGAGCAACTAGCAAAAGAGTCAAAATACTATGTAACAAAAAAAAAAAAAAAAAAAAAAACTACATCAGAAGCAGGAACCTACCAAACAGTCAGTGGGGCCACAGGACCATCGAGGTACTAAAAGAGCACTCAAGAAAGATAAGGCCATTGCAGAGAAGCTAAATGCATTTTCTGCATCTGTCTTCACTGCACCTTTTACTCCTTTTTACAGATAATTTATGAATATGTTGAACATATGTCCCAGAACATATCCCTGAGGAACACCACTACTTACCTCTCTCCATTCTGAAAACCGACCATTTATTCCTACATTTTAACCAGTTTTTCATCCATGAGAGGCTTTTCCCTCTTACCCCCATGACTCCTTACTTTGCTTAAGTGTGTTTAGTGAGGCATCTTGTCAAAGGCTTACTGAAAGTCCAAACACACCATATCCACTGGATCATCCTTTTGCATATGTTTGCTGACTTCAAAATTATTCTAGATTGGTGGGGTGTGATTTCCCTTTACAAAAGTCATTTTGACTCTTCCCCAACAACATGTGTTCATCTATGAGTCTGATAATTCTAAATTTTACTATAGTTTCAACCAGTTTGCCAGGTACCTAAGTTAGGCTTATTGGACTGTAATTGCCTTTTTAAAAAAGTTAGTGTCTTGTTTAGCTATCATCCAGTCATCTGTTACATAAGCTGATTTAAATGACAAGTTACATAACAATTTCATATTTGAGTTCCTTCAGAACTCTTGGGTGAATGCCATCTGGTCCTGATGACTTACCACTGTTTAATTTATCAATTTGTTCCAAAATCTCCTCTATTGACACCTCAGTCCGGGACAGTTCCTCAGATTTGTCATCTAAAAAGAATGGCCAGGTGTGGGAACCTCACTCACATCCTCTGCAGTCTCAAAGGAAAGGTCTTCTACAGTATTTTGGTGCTCAATGCAGGACAACTGTGATGGAAATGCTGTCCCTACCCATATGCAAAGCACACAGGGCATCAGGAAATTTGGGGCACCAAATTTCCTGGTGCTCTACACAGCTGCGGTGCTGCTCCAGCCCCCTGCTCTTTCCACCCCTTCCCCAAAGCCTCCACCCCTGCTCTGTCCCCTCCCCTGCTCCGCCCCAGCCCCACTCCCCTGAGGACTGCAGCAGAAGTCGGGCCTGTACTCACCGGGTGGCGGTAAGTGGAGTGAACCAGCCCCAGCCTGCTCCGCTCCCCTGGCTCTCAGCTGTGCCACTGGTGAATGTTGGGGGGGGTGGTTCCCTCTCCCCTCCGAGCCCCAAGGCTGGGAGCAGGGGGAGCAGAGTGTAGCGGGCTGGGGCCGGGTCACTCCACTTCTCACCGCCCTGTGAGTGTGGAGTTGAGCCCGCCCTGCACTCACCGGATGGCAGGAAGTGGAGCGACCCAGCCCCAACCCACTCCGCTCCACTGGCTCGTGCTGGGGAGCGGTTTCCCCCCTGACCCTCAAGCTAGCCCCTCACCTCCCGTGGAGGCCTGGGGCCCCACACAGCCCCCCCACGGTGGGGGGGGAGTTGCATAGAGCACCAAAATAGCTATGGACGGCCCTGTGGAAATGGAATGAGCTGCAGAGTCAGCTGCATCGAAGAAGGCTTATAATGAAGTTCTTACTAAGAGCTGACCCTCAGCTTGATTGCATGGAACTGTTCAGGATATTCCACAAGGTGTTCAACAAAGCTGTTGAACTCCATATAGTTGGTGTGATTATACTTCACCATCACATCTAAGTGGTTCACAATCCTAAAAATTGTAGGGCTGCAGATGAGTAACTCTTATGGCCAAACAGGTTCAGGCGTTTTTGCTCCTGATCATATGGTATAGATTTAATCTGGTATTGTCTGCCAGGTTCATTGATGGCTTTGACAACCAAAGAGTTGGGTGAAGGCTGCAGAAATAAAAATTCAGATTTTTTCGGCTGAAATTTAATACTTTTTTGGAGCCTTTACATGTAGGTGGTACTGTTGCCAAGGTATGCCAGATGGTCTTGGTGGGTTCTGGTAAAGCATCATTCCAGAAGAGACATTCCAGAAGACTGGAAAAGGGCAAAAAAGGTGGTTTGTTCGCACAACTCTATATAGCCTCAGTATGGGCCCTGAGGATGTCTGCCACATATGTAAGGGCTGAACAAGTACTGCTATTGAAAATCTCTGATCAAAGGCACATGGGGCACATGTGCACTGGAAGTGGAGCACCCACAGGGTCAGTACCTGAAGGAGAAATGGTGTTATTTTTAAATTTCCTGGATCTTTTTTTCAATTTTTAAGGCAGACTTTAAAAAGCATTTTTTAAAAACACAGGTATAGTGGCTCATGAAGGCTTCAGAAAATTCTCCTATGATGTCTGTCACCAATATTTAGACATGAATAAATGGGTTTACTTACTTAATCTGAGAGTGTGTGTACTATGCACCTAGGACACTGGATTGTGCAGATAATCTCAGGTCTCAAAAATAAAAATACAGTGACAGTGTACATATAAACAGCTAATTAGGTGGATAAACTCCTCTATACCTATCCAATGGAAGAATACGTGGGGCCTAGCCATCCCATCAGTTGTATCTTTACATTGCTGGAATAAATAGACCCCAAATGTTTCAACCACTATTTTAACACTTAAGGATTTTGCATATAGATTTGTAGTTCAAACCCAGACAGATATCCAGGCAGAGAAGGCTTAACCTAAGTCTAACTATATTCAGATCATGCTGCAAGGTCAATGTTTTTGTAAAAAAACATTATTCCTGGAGAGTATGGTCTTTTTAGTCATGCTCTGGCATATACTGAGCAAATGAAGATGAATTCAGAAATTTTAGCAACTTCAGGAGGGAAAAAGACATCTAGGGACAGATTTTTACAGTATTTAGGCCCTTTGGGGGAATTTTCAAAAATGCAGTGAACCCCAGAACTGTGACACTGACCCCTACTTACCATTTCTCCGCAAAACAGGGACTAGAACATCTGCTGCTCCTTTTAAAGGGTTAAGATGGGCTTCTGCAGCTGCTTGTGAGTGAGAACAGGTGGTCCTTATAGCGATCTCTGAGGCTTTTCAGGTAAGGGGATGGAAGGCAACATGGAGCAGAGAACAGGAGTTCAAGGCCTCCCCCTCTCCATTTAATCTCTGTTCCACCCCATTCACAAATCTAACTATACTTACTACAGTACCTTGTTCTCACCACATGCGGTGCCATCTCCCACTGAGCCAACATCCACCATGTCCCTCCCAGCATGAAATTCTGTACCCCAACACAAGATATCATCAACTGGAGTTTGAATGATGGACCCAAGACTTGTCATCTGAGGGATTTTTTTAACATTAACACACTGCAGTCTTCCACACAAGACATCTCTGAAAGAAAAAAATAATAAGAACAGTTGCTTAAAGGTTATACGAAATTTGAAAAACTCATGTGAGAGTTGTGGTGCATCTTACTATCCCATAAATCCTTCCCTACACCCATTCTCTGTGTGCCTTGCTAACCCCACTAATGTTCCAGCACAATTACTGATCTTTCTGCCATGAAGGGCTGTGTGAAGTTCAATCAGGAGCTCATCAGTGTTGCTGCAGCAAGGTAGAGAGGTGACAGCACAGCAATGTGACATGCTCTTTCTTCAGTACTCCCAGCCTGATGCCTAGGAATAAGGAATTGAGCTTGTGTCCTGAATTTGGATCCTATACTGTAAGTCTACTGTTCTATCACCAGCCCTACTACCCTCCTCTGTAAAGTGTTCTGGTATGTATGGATGAAAATAAGTGGTAGTTTTCTCATTTCTATCAGAGTTCTCATTGGCTTTATCATGGTTGTCCTGTTTCAGATCTGAGGGGTCAAATCACTATGGTAGGAAACAATATAATGCAGCGTGAAAGAGGCTAATATCATTCTGGGTTGTATTAACAAAAGAGTTGCATTTAAATCATGGGAGGTCATTCTCCTCCTCGACTCGGTATTTGTGAGACCTCGCCTACAATATGTGTCCAATTTTGGGACCCACATTTTAAAAAAGATGTAGACAAATTGGAGAGTCCAGAGGAGAGCAACAAAAATGATAACAGGTTTAGAGAAGCTGACTTATGAGGATAGGTTAAAATAACTGTGTATGTTTAGCTCTGAGAAAAAAAGGATGGGGGGAGCATGGAACCAAGTCTTCCAAAATGTTAACAACTGTTATAAATAGGACAGTGATCCATTGTTCTGCATGTCCACTGAAGAGAGAACAAGAAGTAATGGACTTAATCTGCAGCAAGGAAGATTTAGGTTAGCTATTAGGAAAAACTATAAGGGTAGTCTAGCACTGGAACAGGCTTCCAAGGAAGGTTGTAGATCAGCGGTTCTCAAACTTTTGTACTGGTGACCACTTTCACATAGAAAGCCTCTGAGTGCGACCCTCCCCCCTTATAAATTAAAAACACTTTTTTATATTTAACACGATCATAAATGCTGGAGGGAAGGCAGAGTTTGAGGTGGAGGCTGACAGCTCGTGACCCCCCCATGTAATAACCTCACGATCCCCTGAGGGGTCCTGACCCCCAGTTTGCGAACCCCTGCTGTAGATTCCCTGTCATTGAAGGCTTTTAAGAACAAGTTACACAAACACCTGTCAAGGATGGTCTTGGTTTACTTGGCCCTGTCTCAGCATAGGTGGGTGAATTACATGACATCTCAGGGTACCTTCCAGCCCTACATTTCTATGATTGTAAGTGATCTATGATTAAACTATGTGGCCAGCTGAAGAATCAGAGGTTAAGGGTGTGGTAAGAGAAAGCAGAAGGGGCGAAAGCAGGGTTTTCAAGGAAGAAAGGAAGGGGGTGAAGAGTCATTCAAAAATAGAGCCTACAGCCTTAAACTGCAGCCAGCTTCTCCTGCAACCCTGACCCTGCTTGCTACAAACCAGCACTTCAGCCCTTTCTGCTCCTCATAGCTCAGAGAAGGTGCAGTGTAGCAGGTCACTCATTTTTACTATTGGCAGGAAGAGAAGGATGAGGAGGTGGTGGTGGCAGCACCTGTGATTGTATTACCCATTGGTCACAACTCCCAAAGGAAAGACCTGCAGGAGCCAAATTCAGTCAGACCTACTAAGGAATCACGGTTGATTCAAAATGCCCAAGACCTAGTTAAAGAGTGGGAGAATTTCAGGCCAGGGGAATGTGATCAGAGAGGCCAGGGAGGGATCTGTGGTGGAGATATTTCAATATCAAAACAAAAATGGGTATTAAAGTATTCTTACAATATAAATTAATTACAAACTTGTTTTCACTTTTTCTGAATATTAAGATACATATACAAGTCTGTTGTGGCCAGGATGCTTGGTGAATAAGACAATGCACGTTATGTTTTTAGTTATGTTATGAGGCGTTCAAGCTAAGCAGAGGAATTCAAAGAGGCTTCTGCTTTTTGTTAGAGAACACAGAGGGGACATGATATGTCTTCAACTACATAAAAGGTTGTTACAAAGAGGAGGGAGAAAGATTGTTCTCCTTAATATCACGATAGGACAAGTAGCAATGGGCTTAAATTGCAGCAAGGGCAGTTTAGGTTAGACATTAGGAAAAACTTCCTAACTGTAAGGTTGTTTAAGCACTGGAATAAATTGCCTCAGGAGGCTGTGGAGTGTTCATCGGAGATTTTTAAGAGCAGGTTAGACAAATACCTGTCAGCAATGGTCTAAATCAGGGGTCGGCAACGTTCGGCATGCGGCTCGCCAGGGTAAGCACCCTGGCGGGCCGGACCAGTTTATTTACCTGCTGACGCGGCAGGTTCGGCCGATCGCAGCCCCCACTGGCCGCGGTTCGCCGTCCCGGGCCAATGGGGGCGGCGAGAAGCCGCGGCCAGCACATCGCTCGCCTGCGCTGCTTCCTGACGCTCCCATTGGCCCAGGACGGCGAACCGCGGCGAGTGGGGGCC
>NC_048298.1:345081921-345142477 GCF_013100865.1 Trachemys scripta elegans | reverse complement strand
CCCACTGGCCGCGGTTCGCCGTCCCGGGCCAATCAGCACGGCGAGAAACCGCCGCCAGCACATCGCTCGCCTACGCTGCTTGCTCACGCTCCCATTGGCCCAGGACGGCGAACCGCGGCGAGTGGGGGCCGCGATCGGCCGAACCTGCTGCGTCAGCAGATAAATAAACTGGCCCGGCCCGCCAGGGTGCTTACCCTGGCGAGCCGTGTGCCGAACGTTGCCGACCCCTGGTCTAGATAACATTTAGTCCTGCCATGAGTGCAGGGCACTGGACTAGATGACCTCTCGAGGTCCCTTCCAG
The DNA here is from genome assembly GCF_013100865.1 of Trachemys scripta elegans. Taxonomy (NCBI): domain Eukaryota; kingdom Metazoa; phylum Chordata; order Testudines; family Emydidae; genus Trachemys; species Trachemys scripta. Next base: position 345,142,176 of record NC_048298.1, on the reverse strand, counting down.
TCCTATGATTTTTAAAAGTGTGACCTTTGTCAAAAGTTATCCACAGAGAGACATACAGAAGAGACTGAAATGGAAGTAACAATGTATGAGTGAATATTAATCTGATTCTTTTAATGTCAATGTGACACTGTCTAATTAAAATATAACCATGCAAATCATATAATTGCAACAAATCTTATACAAAATATAACTCATTGCAAGAAATAGTTAAACAGCTTGCAGGCTAACTAATCCAAAGCTGACTTTTAATAACATGTTAGAAATGGTAATTAGGGCCATTCTATGGCTAGATAGTCTAGAACTTTGAAATGCAAACCTATATTGTTAGAGGTAATGTTAATTGTGTGTATCTTTGCTGCTAGCCATGTAAACAGACAGTCCCTGTCTGTCACTATAACTATTAATTCAGAGATCAAAAGGGAATATTAACATTTAGATGAATCTTGGGTAAAATAATGTCATTGTCCATATGTCTCTTTGAAGTTTGTGATAGACTGCCTAGTGGATAAATTGCCTTTTGTTAATTTGTGTAACTAATTACTGTTGGTGTTCAGGAAACAAAAGGTTACATCAAAAGTCTATTGTTTACCCAGGACTGTCTGGTCAACTGAATTCTAGAAAACCAAATACCATGGTCAATAGTTCATTTTCTTTGTCCCTCTTCTGTAAACACACACTGTATATGAAGATACACCTGTTATTATATATGTGTGCTATAATGGATAAAATGTTTTAATTGCAAGGATGCTCATAAAATGTTCAGTAATTAATAAAATTAGTAACTGACAAAATAGACAAGGAACATGTAAGCTGTGTTCTATAATCAATATATCATCAAAACAGTAATGTATGGATTAAAGGGAAAAGGCTTGTTGGCTACAAACTGTGGATTGCTTCCATGCAGTGGTTTCTGCCATAGCTGCTGCTGTGGCCCTTGACTGAAGCCTCTGGCCTTGCAATGTTACCAGGCTTCACAAAGAAGCCTGTGCTTCCTCCACCCTCCTGGCTGACCATCAAGGTGTAAGAGTCAAGCAACATTTAAGATTCAATATCTAAGCAAAAAGAACAAGGAGTACTTGTGGCACCTTAGAGACTAACAAATATATTTAAGCATAAGCTTTCATGGGCTAAAACCCACTTCATCGGATGCATGCAGTGGAAAACACAGTAGGAAGATCTACTATATATATTATATATACATACATACATACACACAGAACATGAAAAAATGGGTGTTGCCATACCAACTATAATGAGTGTAATCCGTTAAGGTGGGCTATTGTCAGCAGGAGGGAAAAAAAAACTTTCATAGTGATAATCAAGATGGCCCATTTCCAATAATTGACAAGAAGGTGTGAGTAACAGTAGGGGGGAAAGTTCTACTTTGTGTAATGATCCATCCACTCCCAGTCTTTATTCAAGCCTAATTTAATGGTGTCCAATTTGCAAATTAATTCCAATTCAGCAGTTTCTCGTTAGAGTCCGTTTTTGAAGTTTTTTTGTTGTAGTATTGCCACTTTTAGGTCTGTAATTCAGTGAGCAGGGAGATTGAAGTGTGGCAACACACATTTTTTTCATGTTCTCTGTGTGTCTGTGTATATATATATTCTTCCTACTGCATGCATTTTCCACTGTATTTTCCACTGCATGCATCCGATGAAGTGGGTTTTAGCCCACAAAAGCTTATGCTTAAATAAAATTGTTAGTCTCTAAGGTGCCACAAGTACTCCTCGTTCTTTTTGCTGATACAGACTAACACGACTACCACTCTGAAATCTATCAGCAAGTAATCTCTAGTCGGCAAGAAGTTTTTCAATGCAAAACAGCAGAGCTGAGAAGACCACCAGTTAATCTTTTCAACTGTGTACTAGCTTCCTGAGGCTGAATGAAACTACAAGAGTTGTGACAATGTTTGCTACTGGGCTGCACAGGAGAATATGTAGAACTACCTTTAAAAAAAAATTCAAGCCACCATCAAACTGACTAAGGGTGAAAATGAAAGGCTTAAACTGAATTACTGTTAAAATGCTGCTCTGTCTCTCCTCTCATTTGTCTATGATTTATTTTTCTACATTACTTAAAATTAGAGATTTTTATTTACCGAGGTTTCTTAGTACATTTTCCAGTGCATCAGAGACACCAATATATATAACTTACTTGTCTTGACACTTATTGTAAGTAAGTCCATCCCCACCACAGTTGCCACACCGGTCACCTTTAGTATTCACTGCTTTGAAACAATTCAGTGGGGCCCGATGTGCTGCTGCAAAACCGGGGAGAAAAGCACAAGGTAAATGACAAGACAGAAATAAAGCACACAATGCTTTGCACTAAGTCCTCCAATCATTTCAAGGGGTTAAGGGGAAACTGAGGTATTCACTTGTAACCAGAGTTCCTTTAAATGATTCCTAAATATTCACACTCATGGGAGGGACCCCTGGTGCAGCTGTGATGGTGAAACCTTTAGGAAGCAGTGCCAGTTGGAGCTCTCATACCCTGTCCTACCCCTGCTCTCACAGTTCCTGAATTTACTGATGGCAAAGCTATAAAAGGGGGTAGGCAATTCACCTAACTCAGTGACTTGCACCGCCTCCTCCAAGTCACAGGTTGTACTTAAGACTCCAAGGAAGAGGGAGGGTGGATTCAGATCGTGAATATACAAAGTACATCTCAAAGAATTCTGGTTGCAGGTTTACTAACCTCTATTTCTTTGAGTGTCCTCTGCATAATCCTACTCATGGGACAGTGTGACAGGCAGTACTCCCTTTAGATGAAGGTGAGTCCTATAATTAAAGAGAGATTGAAGTACTGCCCTTCCTAATTGTGCATCCAATCTGGATGCTAAATCCAGAGAATAGGGGTTTGTAAAATGTTTGCAAAGAGCTCAATGTTGCAGCCCTATAGATCTGTAAAAAAGGAATATATCTAAGGCATTACATTTAAGCTGCCTTGGTTCTAGTGGAATATGTCCAAATTCTCTCCAGAATAGAGTCTGATGCTAAAGTGTAGGTCTCATGAAAGCAAAGACTAAAGAATTTTGAGAGTGTAGGAGACTAAAGCACTTGTTTCTTTCTAACAGATGTATTGGAGCATAAGCTTTCGTGGGTGAATGCTTGTGCTCCAATATATCTGTTAGTCTTAAAGGTGCCACAGGACTCTGTTTCTTTTTACAGATCCAGACTAACACGGCTACCCCTCTGATACTTGTTTCTTTCTGTTATCAAGTGTGACAGACCCAGACCAATGGGATACAGGAGTCTGGTAGAGGGCAAATATACTGGTCACTGGATGAGTAGTTTTCTGTTCCCTGAGTGACCAGAGCAGGGGCTGCACTAGAGTAATCAGGAACCTGCTAGAACCAGTTAAGGCAGGCAGGCTAATTAGGACACCTGGAGCCAATTAAGAAGAAGCTGCTAGAATCAATTAAAGCAGGCTAATCAAGGCACTTGGGTTTTAAAAGCAGCTTACTTCAGTTTGTGGTGTGAGGAGCTGGGAGCAAAAGGTGCAAGGAGCTGAGAGTGAGAGGGTGTATTGCTGGAGGACTGAGGAGCACAAGCATTATCAGACACCAGGAGGAAGGTCCTGTGATGAGAATAAGGAAGGTGTTTGGAGGAAGCCATTGGGGAAGTAGCCCAGGGAGTTGTAGCTGTCATGCAGCTGTTACGGGAGGCACTATAGACAGCTGAAGTCCACAGGGCCCTGGGCTGGAACCCGGAGTAGAGGGTGGGCCCGGGTTCCCCCCAAACCTCCCAATTGACCTGGACTGTGTGTTCTTCCAGAGGGGAAGGTCTCTGCTCTGTTCCCCAACCCACATGGTGAATCTCTGAGGCAAGAAAATCCACCAATAAGCACAGGACCAACCAAGATAGAGGAGGAACTTTGTCACACAAGACAGAAATGAATACATTATGGCACAATCTGAATCATTTAGCCCAACTGACATAATAAGCTAAAGACCTTTGAACCAGATAGGTATAAAATTCAGTCACCACATTAGGGATGGGGATGTAGCCATCCTTATGAAAAACAGTGAATGGTGGGTCAGCCATGAGGACCTGCAATTCATACACTCTTCTAGCAGTTTTGATGGATCAGCTAAGCAAGAGACTTCAACTCCCATCAGCTCTTCACACTACACTTCCCTTTCTTCTGGCCAGGAGGGGGAAAGATCCTGAACCAGGAAGGGGCTGGGCTCGGTTTAAAAAGCAGCAGCCACATGACAAATCAGGAGCTGTAAAGAAGAAACCACAGGAACTGTATGCAGAGCCACATGTGGAACAGGTTGTGACTGCTGAATGTTAGAGCTGGGTGCAGGTCTGTATGGGACTTATGGGGCAGTGGAAGAAAGCTAGTACAGAGGGCCCCAATGAGAGAAACTAACCAAGCCTGGTCTATTTTCTTCAACAGAGACTAGACTGGAGAGGGCACCCCAGGCACTAGTCCTGAAGAGCCCTGATTTTCAATAGGACTGCCCCAAGGCCCAAAACAAGAACTCCCTATTGCAAACTTTGAACTGTAACTGTAAAGCCTCTATACCGAGGGTAATTTGCAAACGTTGCCTTCTCTGCCAGCCGTAGCGCATTACCGTTTCACTTAACCATTGGGACCTACCAGGGCTATCATCAACAAGGCTTAGCTGCTGAAGCACCTACAGCACTTGCTTTTAAATTGCTGTACATGAGGCATTCTCCTAGTTCCTTAGGCATGTAATGTACTCCAGCACAGAGCAACCCCCAGTAATTACACAGATGTTACGGCTATAACTTCCCTTGCTGCAATAAAGGGTTTAGTCTTCAGCAAGGGAGATTTAGATTAGCTATTAGGAAAAGCTTTCTAACTATAAGGTTAGTTAAGCTATTGAATAGGCTTCCAAGGGAGGCTGTGGAAGCCCCATCATTGGAGGCTTTTAGAACAGGTTGGACAAACACTTGTCAGGGATGGTCTAGGTTTACTTGGTCCTGACTCAGTGCCTGGGGCTGGACTCGATGACCTCTCAAGGTCCCTTCCAGCCCTACATTTCTATGATTCTATGATAAAAGCTGTTTTAACGGAGAGTTAAAATAAACACCATTCTGCTATTGGCTTAAATGGAACTTCATTAGCTACTGGAGGTTCCATGCTGGATAAGGGTCTTTAAAGTGTAGGAAGATTTACTGAACCCTTTTATAAAGATCTTAACTATGTTGTGTGTGAATACAGACTTCTTATCTATGAGAAAGTGGTATAGCTGCTAGATGGACATTGACTGCTGATAAAAAAGGTGTGAAAGTTTCAACTGTAGCAGTTATTCCAAAATATGATGAACTGGAGCCATTGTTGTAGCTACATTACTACTCTTTATGCAGAGACTGAATCTCTTCCATTTGAAGCTATAACACTTAAGGGTTGATTCTTTCCTACAGTTAAGTAGGACATGAACCAGCAGACAACAAGATTGTTCTAATTCTATCAAAGACCCATAGCCCAGGTTGTCAGATCTGATCAACTCTCCAACAAATCTGTGAGGAAGAGGAGGAGATTGGTAAACACCTTTTGTAAGATGAAGGACTAAGAACCACATGGCCACAATGGAGCCACTAGAATTACTTTGGCTCTGTCCAGTTTTATCATTTTTACCATCTTGTGGATGAGAAATGGGGGGAAAGCATACAGAAGACTTTGCCACCAGATTATCAGGAATGTGTCTGGAATGGATTAGCTTTCTCTTCCTGCTCTTGAGCAAAATCTGGGGCATTATGCCTGGTTGCAATGAGATCTACATGTGGATGACCTCCACAAGTTGAAGATCTTGTGTATCACTGAGTTCTCCAATGACCAATCCTGGAGTTCTGCTCAGTTGGTCCACAATACTGTTGCATTTCCCTGCTAGGTATTGCAGTACAGGAGGGATCTTGTGTTGAATGCACCACTGCCCTGCATCCATTGCTTTACTGCATAGATGTGTGGAATGAGTACCATCCTTGCTTGTTTATATAATACACAACTTTCCTTGATTGCAGCTGGCCTGTGTTGTCCTTGAAAAGCTGCACTATGTTCAAATATAAGTGAGGCAGAAAAGATTTGGGATCCCAGCATATTGCTCTGAGTTCTAGCACACTAATGTGTAGTTTATTTTTTCTGGGAGTTCCAGTGGCCACAAACTGTCAAACTGTCAATGTGAGCTCCCCTGCCCAGGTTGGATGTAGTTGAGGTTAGTGTTGCTGATACTGCTGGACAGTTGAAAACTACTCTCTTCATCTTGAGACAGTCCATCAGGATTCCTTGCTATGGTCAATATTAGAGACATATCTAAAATATGTCTGTTCTTTTGTCAGTCATTGCTGGATAGACCACATTTCCTTCTAGGTATAATGTTTCAGCTGCATAGCTGAGTCTATGAGGCCCATAAATCTGAGCAAGAAGATGACTTTCTGATATGCAAATTGGTGCAGCGAGGCTATAGCTGATTGAATCTTTGCCAACATTTCTTCTGGCAAGAAGACTGTGGTGATATAGGAGTCCAACCTTGCCCACTGCCTTGTGGGTATCAAACTGGGAGAAGTCCCTAATATTCTTAGACCTACTTCCCTAAATAAGAAGCAAGTATAGAATATGGCTCCTGCTAGACTTTATTTTGATAACACTAATTAGCCAGTTATAGTATGATGTTAGAGGGTGTCTTCGAGGCTCTGCAGGTGTGCTATTCTCAGCTCCCTGTTGTTGCTTGCAATCATTTATTCAGATTTAGGCTATGTCTTCATTAGAAGTGCTGCAGCAGCACAGCTGTAGCACTTCAGCAGAGACACTCAGTACAGTGACAAGACGGTTTCTCCCACTTCTGTAGTTAATTCATCTCTCTGAGACATGGTAGCGAAGTCAACAGAAGAATTCCTCCAATAAATGATTTGCTAAACTGAAAGGGAGGCTCCCTTATAACCTTTAGCCAATGGTTAGGGTCCTTTCTTGGGATGCTCATTTACAATCCTCCCCCTTTGGCTTATTTGGAGAAGGGATTTAAACTTGGGTTTCCCATATTATATGAGAGTGCCCTAGCCACTGGGATATTGTGGTATAGTCTTTCTCAATGTCTCCTGTTGAAGCTGTTCCATCTTTTAATAATTCATTAAATAGTCATTGGAGGAGGGACTTGGACTTGTGTCCCCTACATTCTAGGTTCATGGAAACTTTTTTAAAAACCCCAGAATAGAGGCTCAAACAACATTAATATCCCAAATTAAGAAAAAACAAACAGGAAGAGGAGTGAAAAAATGTCACCATGGATAAACAGAGTAAAAGATGGTTAGAGACAAAAAGACATCCTTTCAAAATTGGAAGTCAAATCCTACTGAGGAAAATAGAAAGGAGCATGAACTCTGGCAAGTCAACTGTAAATGTATAATTAGGCAGGTCAAAAAATTTGAGAGCAACTAGCAAAAGACACAAAAAGTAATAGCAAAAAAAATTTTAGCATATCAGAAGCAGCACATATTCCAAACAATCAGTGGGGCCACTGGACAATAGAGCTACTAAAGGAGCACTCAGGAAGACAAGGCCTTTGTAGAAAAGCTAAATTAATTCTTTGCATCATCTTCACTGCAAAGGATGTGAGGGCGATCCCGACACCTGAACCTCTCTTTTCAGGTGACAAATCTGAGGAACTGTCCCAGATTCAGGTGTCAGTAGAGACAGTTTTGGTACAAATTGATACACGAAACAGTAGTAAGTCATTAGGACACATAGTATTAACCCAAGAGTTCTGAAGGAACTCCAATATGAAATTGCAGAACTGCTAACTGTGGTATGTAACCTATCACTTAAATCAACCTCTGTATCAGATGACTGGCAGATAGCTAATGTGATGCTGAGTTTTTAAAAAACTCTAGAGGCAATCCTGGCAATTACAGCCCAGTAAACATAACTTCAGTACGAGGCAAACTGGTTGAAACTACAGTAAAGACCATATATCCCATAAAAGCACATGGACAAGGGTGGTCCAGCACATGGACAAGGGTGAAGATAGCATACTTGGACATTCAGAAAGCCTTTGACAAGGTCCCTTAGTAAGGGCTCTTAAGCAATCACTCAGTTTTGAACATGGTGGCATTGCCTCTCATGAGCATACCTTCTCCTCCCCCCCTCCCAAGTGATGGTTCTTTTGGTGGGTCTTCAGTCGACCTTCCAGCTGAGACACACACACTGTCCTCCCTTCCAGGATATATAATCTCTAGTACTTTCTCATGGCCCACACTAACCTTTCCATGGTCCTGTTGCTCTTCCAGCCATCCAGGTACCCAGTTCTCCTTCTTTGAGTTCCAAGAAGCAACTGGCTGCTCTGCCTCTGCTGCTTCCTTTTATATGACCCTTCCGGCCCCTGATTGGTCACTCCAGCAGCCTCTCTGATGGGCTACACCCCTGCAGCCCATCTAGGCTGCCTGGAGGACTTCTCTGCACTTTTCTGGGGAGGCAAGAGGAAGGGCCACAAGGCTTCCAGCAGGGGGCCTCTGGATCTAGTCCACCCCATCACACCAAAGTAGGTATTGAGAATGATGATATTCTTCCTGGGTGTCTCAGCACTCTTTCCTCAATGAAATGCTTTGCATTTCATTAACTATCACCTAGCACCTTCTGTAGTCATAAGGAGGTATCTACCCCAACTTTCCAAACCATCTGTTCCCAAAAGTCAGCTGTCTTGTGTGCTAAGAGCCACTCCAAACCTCTTCTATTGTTTCCAGGGCTGAGGAAGCATGTAGTCCAGCAGCAGGGGAAGTAGGGTACAGAGTGTCTGTTTAGATATTGCAGTGATTGGTGTTCTAGAATAACCATCCTAATATGTAGATGTGATATATAGAATCCACTGATTAGATAGGGCAAGCTCATGGAGAGGAGCAAAGGTGAGGCAGGATCAACCAAGACTGCAGCCACTCCCAGCAGCCACACAAACTCTCCTTCCTTTGTGGCAGAGCCCCCTGCCCAAAAGTCTGTTACCAAGTCCCCAGATGACAATCATAAGAACTGGCCAATTTCCTAAGAGTTAATTGATGCTGCTATGTGTTTTTGTAAATAATGCAGGTCTTGCCTTTGCCAAATACAGCTTTGCACTGTCTCTCGTGGTTACGGCATCTCCCCTGGAAACAACAGTCATTGTCACCGCATGGAGTTCCATCTTGCTTAAATACATCCTCTGGGCACCAGCTTGAAGTCCCATTGCAGAACTCGGGAAGGTCACACTCACCAATACTTTTTCTGCATATTTCCCCTTGTCTATGAAGCTGTTAAAATAAGAATACAAGGATGTGATTTCTCTCTGGAGGCCTATTTCATGAGCCACCATTTACCTTCTTAAAATATGTTTGTTTTAGGAGTCCCCAAACATCTAACAGGAAAGGGAAAACCCACCTGCAGTTGCTTTGCCTTTTATTTTAAGCAGAGATCAGATAAAAGGAAGATGCAAAATAAATACTCCTTGTGCTATCAATTAAGAAGTGCACTCTAATTTCAGTATTTAAAATATTTGTGATTCTTTTCCACTCCCAAATGATAAAACTCTTCATGCTTTAATCAATAACAATGAACAATGGAAAATATACTTTTTGCCCATCTATTAATTTTTTCCATATTGAGTCTGCTGAGACTAGACCTGGGGTCACTTCACCTGCGGTATTCAGAAGCTGGACCTGTCAGTCATTGGGGAGAAGGGGATGGGACCCACCTATAAATATCCTCTCCAGAATGAGTACTTAGTAGAAGTAGTATGACTGTAGCACCTAGGCCTTGCAGTCAAGGACCCAGATCCCCATTTTGCTTGGTGTTATACAAACGCAGAACAAGACAACAGTCTCTGCCCCAAAGAGCCAGCACCCAAGTATAAGACAAGAGACAAATGATGGCTACAGATAGATGGGGTAGCATGCAAGGAAACAATCTGACAGTATTGGACAGCTTGACAGGCAGTGGTCTTAGCTCACCAGCAGCCTAACTATTGTCAATTTTTTGGTAGGCATTAAGGAAAAGGATAGTTTTGAGATGGGTAATTGCTTAGTTTTAATCAGTGTTTATGGAGAGCTCCTCCCAAGCATGAGGGGCAGTATGGGTGAAAGCATGAAAGTCCTTGTTTGAAAATGTGACAAGAGGGTAATGAAAGCTGGCATTATGGGTTGATTGGAGTTTAGCATTGACCGCTCAATAGTAAATGAGAGATGACATGGTGGGATTGGTCAAGAAAAGTAGCATATATTTAATGTGAAAGAGAAGAGGGAGCCAGGGGAGGGGAGCAAAGAGACAGGTGACATGGTCAAAGCAACAAACTAGGAAAGTGATCTTTGCAGAAGCATTATGAAATTATATGAATGGGCAAAGATTGCATTTGTCAAGACCAGAGAGAAGGATGTTGCAGTAATTGAGTTGTGAGATGAGAGCAGGGATGAGAATTTTAGGTGTCTGATTGGATAAGAAAGGCCATATCTTAGATATGTTATACAGAAAGAATTAGCAAGGTTTACAAACTGCCTGGAAATGAGGTCCTAGAGAATGGTCCAGCTCAAAGACGGCACCTAAGTTAAGGGGCCTGACAGACAGACAGGATGGTGTTGTCCACAGTGATCAAAAGGAGGTATTGTGGAGGGCACAGTGGGGATGGAGAGAAAGAAATGAGTTCTGTTTTAGCCATGTTGAGCTTGAGCTGATGGCTGGATATCCACGAAGAGACATCAGAGAGAGAGGCTGAGATTTCTGTTTGGAGAGAGGAATACAGGTCTGTAGTAGAGAATTAGATCTGTAAGAATGTGTTTTGTTTTACCTATGGCCTGAAAGGAGAGTCTGGATGCTTCCTCCTCTGCCAATTCTAGAGGATTCCATGAATCTTCGAGTAAATGCAGCCTTGTGGCAAATATTTCTGAATAACTAGGCACTGAGGAAAAAGAAGGCCTATCAGTGTGCCAAGCACTACACATCTGTCAGAAAACATCCTTTGGAACTTTTGCCAAGTTTTCCTGAGAAACTGGTATGGAAGGATTGGGTGACGTGATGAAGTTGGATTGCTGTCAGAGGACTCCTACTCATGAGGTTGGAAGTAAAGGGCTGTAAGGACGGTAAGTAGAGGAAATGAATATAGTTTCTCCAATCCCAGGAGATTCTCTGCTGAGTCCCTTATTTACTGACCAGTTGAGATACTGATCTGTAGGATAGGCTGAACGGAAGCACTTTCTGCTACTGTACTGGTTCCCACAGCAGCAGGTGCCACACTTATTGCATCAATGATAGCACAAGAACTCTCTGTTGTTGACACAGGCTTTTCTGGGGTCTAGAGGAGGTGATTTGATCTTTTATTGCGGAACTCTTAGTTGGGGGTCTGGCTGTCACCAAGGTCTCCTGCAGATGATCTGAGGAATCTCAGAGAGCTCGAGAGGGTGCAGAAGAGGAACTTATTTCTGTCTAAATAAGGATATCTTGCACTGGGAGCTGGAATAAGTTCTCCTCCTTCATGTGAGCCATCTTTACAGTGCCCAGGCTCAGATGACTCTGGACATAAAGGCATTCCATTCTATGGCGGGAAGTCAAGAACATAAGAACATAAGAAAGGCCGTACCGAGTCAGACCAAAGGTCCATCTAGCCCAGTAACCTGTCTACTGACAGTGGCCAATGCCAGATGCCCCAGAGGGAGTGAACCTAACAGGCAATGATCAAGTGATCTCTCTCCTGCCATCCATCTCCACCCTCTGACAGACAGAGGCTAGGGACACCATTCCTTACCCGTCCTGGCTAATAGCCATTAATGGACTTAACCACCATGAATTTATCCAGTTCTCTTTTAAACTCTGTTATAGTCCTAGCCTTCACAACCTCCTCAGGTAAGGAGTTCCACAAGTTGACTGTGCGCTGTGTGAAGAAGAACTTCCTTTTATTTGTTTTAAACCTACTGCCTATTAATTTCATTTGATGACCCCTAGTTCTTGTATTATGGGAATAAGTAAATAACTTTTCCTTATCCACTTTCTCCACATCACTCATGATTTTATATACCTCTATCATATCCCCCCTTAGTCTCCTCTTTTCCAAGCTGAAGAGTCCTAGCCTCTTTAATCTCTCCTCATATGGGACCCATTCCAAACCCCTAATCATTTTAGTTGACCTTTTCTGAATCTTTTCTAGTGCCAGTATATCTTTTTTGAGATGAGGAGACCACATCTGTATGCAGTATTCGAGATGAGGGCGTACCATCAATTTATATAAGGGAAATAATATATTCTCCGTCTTATTCTCTATCCCCTTTTTAATGATTCCTAACATCCTGTTTGCAGGATGATGATGAAGGAAGAGGACAATAGAGAGAAATTAGAAGTCCATATACGAACATAATGTTTGGGAAAATATCACTTTGGGGATGTTTTGAGGTCAGATAGGGTATGTCTACACAGCATTTGAGAGCAAGCTTCCCACCCAAGGTCCACAAACTTGTGATAGCAGGGATCATACTAGTGCACTATTTTTAGCTGTGTAGACAGTGCTTTGACATTTTGACTCAGGCTGGAGCTTGTGCTGTCAAGCCCACTCCACCTGCCCCAGGTTCAGAGTCTGAGCTCCAGCCCAAGGTGCAGCACCAAAGCACTGTCTACACAGCACACTAGAGCACACACTGCTAGCACAATTCTGTTGACCTAGGCTGGGAGGCTCGCTCCAAAAAGCTGAGTAGACATTCCAATAGGGCTTGGAGCCATGCATTGCCAATGGAGACAGAACATTCTGGAGAGGAGCATTGACAGCTTTAGCTGCCATCCTTGGTGAGTGCCCTAACTGCCAGGTTATAGAATCATTCTCACACTTTCCCTGGCCACTGATTATTCAGTCATGCATAATAATAATGGATAGCTTTGGGGCTCAGGAAAGCAAGTGATAATGACTCTCTAGGCTGGTAGCTTGGACGTTTACCTAGAATGTAGGGGACACAAATCCAAGTCCCTCCTCCAATGACTATTTAATGAATTATTAAAAGATGGAACAGCTTCAACAGGAGACATTGAGAAAGACTATACCACAATATCCCAGTGGCTAGGGCACTCTCATATAATATGGGAAACCCAAGTTTAAATCCCTTCTCCAAATAAGCCAAAGGGGGAGGATTATAAATGAGCATCCCAAGAAAGGACCCTAACCATTGGCTAAAGGTTATAAGGGAGCCTCACCACCAGCATTTTGTAAATTTCTCCTCCTTTGCTTTTGTCAAAATGCCTTAAGTCAAAACAAAAACATTTGATTTGATGTGAAACAAAACATTTCATTTTAACCTTATTGAAACATTTCAATATTTTGGTTTGGTCAAAATCGTTCAGTGAACTCTACATGAATTTGCAAATGGTTTTGGATTGACCAAAATTTCCTTTTTCAGCAAATAAATGATTTGCTAAAAACAAATTACCCAGCTCTAATCCCAACCCATCTACATGGGATTAACAGATACAGTACTTGAGAAGGAAATTGTGAAAATGAATAGCATTGCCACTGGCTATTAACTTTTTAAAAAAATAATTAAACATTCAGTTTACCATGAAATACAAAACCTACAATACATTTTTCTTACCTGACAGTTTTTGCAGCAAAGTCCAGAAATACAAGCAGCACCTGGCTTTATTACACAATTGGGTAGGCAACAACCACTCCGTAGGCACACCTTCAAATACAAAATGAATAGCACCTCCCTATAAACATCTGTTGTGGCACTCTCCTGTAATAATACCGCTCTTATCATTTACTGTTTGATTTCAAACAGTAACGAAGCTCAGTGAATTTGAGAGAGAAACACCCATTTCTTACCTAGTTCTACTTACATAATACTTTTTAGAAAATTCTATTACTACTACTATTACTACTACTGTTATTATGTGCTATTTCTGCTACACAGGGAATCCAAAGAGAATGCTACCATCAAGAGAGGAAGGATGATTAGGGCAGCTACCTGGGACTAAGAATACTGGGTTCCATTCCCTGCTCTGCTGTGAGCTTCAGCAAGTCACTTAGTTTTTCTGTTCCTCAGTTCCCTATCCGTAAAATCGGAGCAATAGGGAAGTACGATCTCACAGGGGTGTTGAGGATAAATACATTAAAAAAATTGTGAGGTGCTAGACATTACAGTTACGCAAGTACCATAGATATATGTAATATTTCTAGTGAGTAAGATATTTGCAAACAAAATCAAATAGTTTTAATGTAAACTTTAAAAGGCAGATTCACCAATACACTAGAGTAGCACAAAGAAGCCAAAATTACTTTGTGAATCTGGCACTGATTTTCTAATTGACTTACTGGCTTGCGGGGTTGTGTTAGTGAGGCTGGTACTATGTGATATTAGGTGTGGGAAGAGCATAGTTCCTGAGTTCCAATGTCTCCATGGTTTAAGGACACCCCCTGTATTCCTGCCTCAGTTCTCCTGTCTGTGTTGCCAAAATGGGAATGGTGCCAAGACAACCTTTTAAGGTGGGGAGCCTTTTAAGCACTGCGGTCCAAGCTAGTATGCAGCTATGTAATCTTTAAAGATCAGTGAGTTTGGCCAAATAAGCTGCATGTGTCCAGTCTCCCCTTGAACCAGAGCCATTCTACCCAATAGAACTGTGGCATCCAAATTAGCTGCAGATGATGGGTGATGGTTGATTGAGTTAGCACTGATGTCACACTGGCCCCAGTGAAGTTATCCAAGCTGTTGACCTGAATCTGTTTGTAGCCAGTTGTGCTAATTGGGCCTATACATTTACCCTAATTAAAAGCTCAAATGTAAAACGTAAGTGTGAAGGAACTGCTCAGGCTGGTGGCAACACCAGTGGCGATGTCACCACAGGAGGTGGAACCTCAGGGGGGTTTGGTCAAGGTGACAGTTGGAAAGTGGATCTCGACAGAGGGAGATCTGGGAATTGTGACAGGACAGTCACACGCTAGACTTGCCTGGATAATGGACTAAGTGAAGAAGCATTAGTAGAGCTCTGAGAAGGGAACCTGAAGAGGCTGAAATGAGCTGAGCTTGGTGTCCCTAGCCCCAGAAGCTTCCCATATTAATAGATCATGCTGTATGATGGTGTAAGACCTGGTCTACACCAAAAAGTTAGGTTGACCCAGCTACGTCACTCAAGGGTGTGAAAAATCCACACCCGAGTGACAAATTTAAGCCGACCTCACCTCTGATGTAGACAACTCCACGGTGTAGACAGAACTGGAGTGCTGCAGCTGTGCCACCCTGGCATTTCAAGTGTAGACAAGCCCTAAGTTATTTAGGCAACTGATTGCCACTTCTTGAAGTGGTGCTATACAATAATTACCACAAGCAAGAGTTTATCTCTTGGTTTTCCAGTTCCTGGGGAGAAAAGACTAAACCCTTTTAACTCTGAGTCTAAAAGAAACAAGGAGTGAATACTAGATGGTAGCAGCAACACCACCAGATAGAGAAGATGTGTGTCAGCTGTTCACCAGAGGTCCTCAAAGTAAGTGAAAGTTTATATATTGTCACAATGACCTGTTACATCTTTTCTTAAACAATTTCATATATGACAGAGACAGACTGAATTCATTTAAACACAGGGGGTTTTATTGATACCACTGACGAAATCCTGCCAGAGAAAGGAACACAGAAGGGCACTACTACCTCCACATACTCTGGCTAATCCTGAACTGCAGCTATGATGATAGGGATATGATATAGAGGGACCTATACAAATTAGAGGATTGGGCTAAAAGAAACCCGATGAGGTTCAACAAGGACAAGTGCAGAGTCCTGGATGGAAGAATCCCATGCACTGCTACAGACTAGGGACCGAATGACTAGACAGTGTTGTACTTAAAGTACTGCACAGGATCTTTTCAGGGGGAATAAGGCAAAATGCCACATTTATTAGTAATACATGTATTCATTAACACTGTATTATATGCATATAATATATATTACACTTACACTCACACACACACACAAATCCACTCCGTCTTGTTGTTACCAATTAGTTGCTCCCCTTAACTTCACTGGCCAGGTGAGTTAGATGGGGGAGGGGGTGGAGCCGGGCTTCTGCCGATCCGGATCGATGCTCCCATGTTGACAAAACGAGACCCGGGGTCCTCTGCAAGACACCTCACTTTTATAGCAGCTTTTCTCTTATGCAAATCTATACCAGATTCAAACTCTGTGTCTGTGTCCATTGGTCCTTTGTGCTGCTTTCTTTTGAGTGTTGTCCCAATGCTGCAAAGAGGGTGTTTCCAAAAGAAGGTGCTTGCTTCTAACCCCCCCCGAGGCCGTCGGTATGTCTGCTTGTCTTTAATGAGCCCACTTGACACATTTTATTGTCCTTGGGTCTGGCTCCCAGCCCCTCTCCAACAGTTGAGGCTGTCTGGAGGTGCTGCATTTCATGCCTTGCTCATCCACACCTCATTCATTCAACAGGGCAATTGATTAAGAATGTGGGGGGGGGGGAGAGCTCTTGTTCTACTGCTAGCAAACAGAAATTTTTCTTCTATCTTATTCTATCCTTAGGGGCTATAATATTATACCAAGGGCAATGCAAAGTTTCTAAATGAGGCTTTGATACAAAGTTCCATGAAAACAGATGTCACACGTGGGTAGACCCACCACAAGGTTATATGAAGAGGCACAATGTAAAGTCATATGAAAATTATCAGAGATTTATCTACAACAGCAGTTCTGCAGAAAAGGACCTAGGGGTTACAGTGGACGAGAAGCTGCATATGAGTCAGTGTGCCCTTGTTGCCAAGAAGGCTAACAGCATTTTGGGCTGTATAAGTAGGGGCATTGCCAGCAGATCAAGGGATGTGATCGGTCCCCTCTATTTGACATTGGTGAGGCCTCATCTAGAGTACTGTGTCCAGTTTTGGGCCACACACTAAAAGAAGGATGTGGAAAAATTGGAAAGAGTCCAGCGGAGGGCAACAAAAATGATTAGGGGGCTGGAGCACATGACTTATGAGGAGAGGCTGAGGGAACTGGGATTGTTTAGCCTGCAGAAAAGAAGAATGAGGGGGGATTTGATAGCTGCTTTCAACTACCTGAAAGGGGGTTCCAAAGAGGATGGATCTAGACTGTTCTCAGTGGTACCAGATGACAGAACAAGGAGTAATGGTTTCTAGTTGCAGTGGGGGTGGTTTAGGTTGGATATTAGGAAAAACGTTTTCACTAGGAAAGTAGTGAAGCACTGACTCATAGACTTTAAGGTCAGAAGGGACCATTATGATCATCTGGTCTGACCCCCTGCATGCTGCAGGCTGCAAGACCCTTCCCTGGACTCTGCCATTGAAGTCCCCAATCCTGTGTTTTAGTGACTTCAATCGGCTGAGACCCTCCTGCTAGTGATCCCTGCCCCATGCTGCGGAGGAAGGCGAAAAACCTCCAGAGTCTCAGCCAATCTACCCTGGAGGAAAATTCCTTCCCGACCCCAAATATGGCGATCAGTAATACCCCGAGCATATAGGCAAGAGTCTCTAGCCTGACCCTTGTTGGCCATTATGCTATTCACGTACCATTGCTTGGTTTCCTTGGCTACTATGTTTTACCATTAAACCATTCCCTCCATAAACTTATCCAACTTAATCTTAAAACCAGACAGGTCCGTCGTCCCCACCGTTTCCCTCGGAAGGCCGTTCCAATATTTCACCCCTCTGACGGTCAGAAACCTTCGTCTAATTTCAAGCCTGAATTTCTGCATTGGAACGGGTTACCTAGAGAGGTGGTGGAATCTCCTTCCTTAGAGGTTTTTAAGATCAGGTTTCACAAAGCCCTGGCTGGGATGATTTAATTGGGGATTGGTCCTGCTTTGAGCAGGGGGTTGGACTAGATGACCTCCTGATGTCCCTTCCAACCCTGATATTCTATGATTCTATGATGTGAGACTTCATCTTGCCCACACCTAATCTTCCCCTATGTGTCCTCTTCCTGCCTCACCTTATTTCTTCTCTTTTCTAACACTCTCCTTTTTCCTTCTGTTTAATCAAAGCCTGGTTTAGCTGGCAGAGACTGTATATTTTGCAATCTAGCTGTAAGACTGTGACCAGAAAGGCAGTTAAAAACAATGCCCTAAACAGCCGAATGCTGGTACAAGTTTGTCACGTCTCAGAGTGATTGATAAGACTGTGGGCTGTGCCTGTGTTTCTGCAACAATAAGGTTGCAAGTAAGAGTCAGCACCAGAGACAGAAACTACATTTTCTATTCTAATCTCTCCCGTTGTGTGTTGGTCTTGGTTTTTCAGGATCAGACTTCAAGAACAACACAAAAACAACAGTTCTAGCCCATCTCAACTGACTTTCCTTTCTTTCCCCCCAAGAAGAATAGTTATTATCTTTGACACCATCTAAAACCCTGTCAAATAAGGGGTTTTCCTTTTAAAATCTCTGTCTATCTAAGGAAAAGGAAAAAGGGATATTGTTAAAATAAAAGCCTTATTTAATACTTTACATTGCAAATGCTTGAACTGCTTTTCCTTTTCTTTTGCATCTTTAATAATAGGTTCAATGGATTTGAGGTGCTTGCCATGATACTAAGCAGGTTGTGGTGTCTGTATACCAAACCTTGTTTAACACTGGTTAATATTGGACAGTGACTGGGTGTAGCAGGTCAGCTATTCACCGACGTGGAGCCTTCTGCTGGTCATCTTGGGAATTAGCTTTTTCAGCTCCAGAGCACCCCCTGCTGGCCGGGGGCTCGCTTGCCTTAGGACCCATGTCCCTCCCAGACCCTAGTGCCCCTTTACCTCAGGGTTCAGCCCCAGTAGTATCCCCACACTCTGGGTCTCCCCTCCCAGGGGAACCTCCAACCCTCTAAACCCACCTTCCCTCAGTGGCTACTGCCAGTCATCATCTAGCACCCGCTCACTGGGGCAGACTGCAGTCTGTAATGGCCACTCATCATTGGTAAGGGGTTTGGACCTACTGCCTTTACCAATCCCCAGGCTACACCTCTGTAGCCCCAGTACCTTTCTAGGCCTTCACCAAGGCCTGCAGCCTGGGGATTTACCAGGTTGGAGCTCCCCAGCTCCCTTTGCCCTTTTCCCCAGCAATGGTCTGCTTCAGGTACATTGCTCTCGGGCAGCTAGCCCTTCCCACTCCAGGGCTAGAGTGAGACTCCTCCAGCTCCTGGCCCCCAACCCTCTTATCAGGGCCAGCTGGGCCCTGATTGGGCATGGCCCCAGCTGTGGCTGCTTCCCCAATCAGCCTAGCTTGGCTGTTTAACCCCTGTTCTCCAGGAGTGGGGTAGCTGCCCCACTACTCTGGGTTACGTTCACAAATTTTACTCTTTGGGCTCATATATGCCATCTAAATTAGTACAATAAGCCTACTATGGAGGTGCTGGTAATGACTTCATAATATAGGTTGAGTTTTACTTTGCACTTAAAGCCAGGATTCAAACTCTTTGCTATGGTATCCAGAGTACTTATAAGGAGCTGGTAGTGGACTGCAATGCGAGTGTGTGAACAACATCTCAGTCAGAAACAGGAGGATCCCTGGGTGGACAAGCACACCATGGTTTGCTGAAGTTGGGAGCAGTATAATTGGATTCATAGAAACCAAATCAGCAGGGAGGGGAACAAGATTCAAGGTTCACAAGTGCAGAGTGGATCCCTTTTGGCTGAAGCCAGGATAATAGTTCTGTTAGCAGCAGAAGTAAGGGGCCAGTACTTCTGACAACTACTGCTGGGTCCAGGTCTGGTGCTATTAGTTTCTTCTTCTGCTTCTTGCTCTCTACTCCACTATCAGTTGCCTCTGTGTGCATGCCTAACCCATCAGTCTTTCTCCAGAGTTGACTATTCTGTAAAAGACTTGAGCACTGACATTAACACAAACGTTAGGAAACCCAATTTTAAACACTAGGATCAAGTAGGTGTGGCATGCACTCTGCGGATGCATAAAAAGGCAGGAAGCCAGCCTACCCAGGACAATGAACTGGCCATGAATAAAGTCAGACTGGAAATTAGAAGTAACCATCAGAGGAGTGAGGTTCTGGAACAGCTTTCCAGTAGAAGTAGCAGGAGCTTGATAGGATTATATGATGGGGTTTCCTGCGATAGCAGGGGACTGAACTCAGTGACTTCCAGTTCTTTGTTCCACAGAAGCTACATCCCAATGACTGAAGTAAACATTGCAGGGGGCTTGTGCTTTGGCCACCCTTTGCACAACCAACCACATCTCTTGCACCCCCCTTCACCAGTGGAAGCACTCAGGCCTCTTGAGAAAGGGCCCTCTGTGGCCATCGAGGATAGGGGCTAGGTTTGTATGCAAAGGCAAGTAATAAATACAGTAGAATTCACATAAAAATGCACACAGAGATACCTCATTATACATTACTTCTGTTGATTTGAATGGATGCTGTAGGACTTATGGTCAGTATTAGACTCAGACGCATAGACTTTAAAGCCAAAAAGGACCACCATGATCATCCTGCTATAGATCCTCACTCACTCACTCTTGTAATAGACCCATAACCTCTGGCTGAGTTACTGAAGTCCTCAAATCATGATTTAAAGACTTCAAGTTACAGAGAATCCACCATTTACACTAGTTTAAGCCTGCAAGTGACCCATGTCCCATGCTGCAGAGGAAGGCAAGCATCTCCCTCCCCACACATCTCTGCCAATCTGACTTGGGGGGAAATTCCTTCCTGAACACAAATATGGCAGTCGTTTGGATGCTCAGAATTTCAGCAAGACCAAGCAGCCTGATACCTGGGAAAGAATTATCTGTAGTAATATCCCCCATCCCCATCTAGTGTTCCATCATGGGCTGTTCGGCATATTTGCCACTGGCAGTTGCAGACTGGCTACATTCCATTGTAGGCAGACTCCTCATACCATCCCCTCCATAAAGATATCAAGCTAGTTGGTTTTTTTGTCCCCACTGCTCCCCTGGAAATTTTGTTTCAGAACTTTACTCCACTGATGGTTAGAAACCACTATCTCATTTCAAGCCTAAACTTGTTGGTGAACATTTATATCCATTTGTTCTTGTGTCCACATTGTATCTTAAATTAAATAACTCATTTCCCTGATATTTATCCCTCTGATGTATTTATAGAGAGCAATCATCTCTCCCTTCAGCCTTCTCTTGGTTAGGATAAACAAGCCAAGCTCTTTGAGTCTCCTCTCGTAAGGTCGGTTTTACATTCCTCTGGTCATTGTAGTATCCCTTCTCTGCACCTGATCCTGTTTGAATTCATCTTTCTTATACATAGGAGACCAGAATTGCACACAATATTCCAGATGAGGTCTCACCAGTCCTTGTATAATTGTACTAACACTTCGCTACCGCTACTGGAAATACCTTGCCTGATGCATCGTAGGATCACATTAGCCTTTTTCATGGATGCATCACATTGGCAGCTCATAGTTATCCGATGTTCAACCAATACACCCAAGACTTTTGCTTCCTCTGTTGCTTCCAGCTAATAAGTCCGCAGCTTATAACAAAAATTCTTGTTGTTAGTTCTCAAGTGTATGACCTTGCCCTTTGCACTATTAAATTCCATCCCATTTCTATTACTCCATTTACAAAGTCATCCAGATCTTCTTGTATGATATTCTGGTCCTCCTCCATATTGGCAATACCTCCTAACTTTGTGTTATCTGCAAATTTTATTAGCACACTCCCACTTTTTGTGCCAAGTGTAGCCTATAGGGCTACCCTGCTTGTTTGCCTACATATATTTTCTTATAGGTTTCTTAGCTTCTGATGGGTTGGATTATTTGGTTTATTATAATAGGCTATAATAGGTTATATTAAAGTATTTTGGCTGTAACACAAGAGACCTACAAGCCACATCCTATATGTTGACGTAAGGCAAAGTTAGCTACATGTGTCTGGGACCTTTCACCCAGATAGCAAAGTTAGCATACATATGTTCGGGACCTTTTACCTAGATAGGTCGTGATGAGTTAAAGCATAAGTTCCATGTATGGCCGTGATCTTTAACATAGATAGATAAAGGATGCGTGGAAGGAGGTTGGCATAGGGGGCTTCCTAAGTTCATACTCCTTTAAACTTAACAGGTATACCACAAGGAAAGAATCGAAATAACCAGACAGGACAAAAATAACAGATGTGAGAATGATCTCAGTTAGGCCTCAGCTGGAGTATTGTGTCCAGTTCTGGGCGCCGCATTTTAAAAAAGATGTGGAGAAATTGGAAAGGGTCCAAAGAAGAGCAACAAGAATGATTAAAGGTCTTGAGAACATGACCTATGAAGGAAGGCTGAAAGAACTGGGTTTGTTTAGTTTGGAAAAGAGAAGACTGAGAGGGGACATGATAGCAGTTTTCAGGTATCTAAAAGGGTGTCATAAGGAGGAGGGAGAGAACTTGTTCACCTTAGCCTCTAAGGATAGAACCAGAAACAATGGGTTTAAACTGCAGCAAGGGAGGTCTAGGTTGGACATTAGGAAAAAGTTCCTAACTGTCAGGGTGGTTAAACACTGGAACAAATTGCCTAGGGAGGTTGTGGAATCTCCGTCTCTGGAGATATTTAAGAGTAGGTTAGATAAATGTCTATTAGGGATGGTCTAGGCAGTATTTGGTCCTGCCATGCGGGCAGGGGACTGGACTCGATGAACTCTCGAGGTCCCTTCCAGTCCTATAATCTATGAATCTATGAATCTAATGTCATTAATATGTATGTATATGTCATCAATACATACAAACATACCAGCCTACAGAGTAAGTGTACCCTAACATCATGTGGGTGAGGAAACCAAGTTTGGATATAGAAGGAGGGCCTGAGTCCTCAAGCTCTATAAGAGGGGTGACCCACCATGCCAAGGAAGCGTCTAAACTTCTGAGTTCCAAAGCTTCTAAGTTTCAAAGCTTCTAAGTTTATTAGTCTATTAGTTCTTAATTGCAAGTTTTAAGTCAGTTAGGTTAAGTAAAACTCTAAGTTAGCTTGGATAGCTCTTAAGCTTCTCCTAAACTCTGCACTTCCCACTCAAGAATTGAGGAACCTGGATCTGAACTCTCTTGGCATTCCAAAGGCGAGGCTGGTCCTTTGTCTCTTACCACCAGGTTATCAAGGAAGGCTGTGAGTATATTAATCAAAAGCTTTATAGTATATAGGATCACATGCATCTCTTGAACAATATTATTGCATTTGTAACTCTGATTATTTTACCATTTGATTAGTAGTTGATTATTATTCCATTTATCTGAATAAAAGTCTATAAGGCTATATTTGTCTGTGTGAGCATCCTGTCATACATCCCGAGGGTCCTTGCAAACTCTGTGTAGCCTGATTCTGGGGACAAGAATCTTACCATCTTTTGATTGGATTAATTGGCAAGCCTATAATCCATACTATCCAAATTAATAATATTAACCTCCTAAAATCAGGCAACACAAGGTTATTCATAAAAATGTTAAATCAGATTGGCGAGGAGCTCCAAAGTAACCTCTGACAATTCACCTTTCAGTATAATTTGTTGCAGTCTTCCCTTTAACCAGTTCCTTATCCACCCTTCAATTCTCATATTAATCCCCATTTTCTCCAATTTAGCTAATAATTTCCCATGTGAAACTCTATCAAATGCCTTACTGAAATCCAAGTAGATTAGATCTACTGCACTTCCTTTCTCTAAAATAATCAGTAATCTTCACAAAGAAAGAGGTCAGGTTGCTCTGGCATGATCTACCTTTTATAAAACCATGTTGTATTTTATCCCAATTACTGTTTACTTCTATACACTTAACTACTTCCACTATAAAAATTTGTTACAAGACCTTGCATACAACTGAGTTCATACTAACAGGCCTGTAGTTTCCTGGATCACTTTTCCCCCTTTCTTAAAAATAGGTACTATGTTAGCAATTCTCCAGTCATAGGCTATGACCCCTGAGTTTATGGATTAATTAAACAAAAGTGGGAAATATATTCCTGTATTGTTTTTAAAACATCCTCTTAAAATTCATTGTGTACACAAAGGGTAATTCACTTTATACTCAAAGCTGTAATTTTGATGTGCATAAGATGTGTTTTTTATACATAACAAAATAGTTGAATCCCTGTTTTAAGTACAAAACTCAATTCAGTCTTAACTATGGAACCATGAACAGCACTTCCATCATAAAACCATATGTTTCATGGAGCAGTTCTGAAGTTGGATAAAACAAACTTAATAATGTTTCTGTAAAATATGCATGAAAGTAAAGTATTTAATTACTAACCTCATCCATACCACAGTCACATTCCTCCCTATCTTCTATTACACCATTACCACACATCTGTGTTCCAAATATTTTCTTTTCTGGTATGTTAAGAAGGCAAGTTTTTCCTGGTTTTCTTATCATGTTGAAATAGTCTGCTCTGGAGCAGTTACTGAACTCTTTGCATATTATCGTCCTGGACAGGGAGAAAATATTTAATACTAGAGAGCACTTGAATCTGTTGGTATATCAAAATCCAGTGGCTGGAAATTGAAGTTATACAAAGTCAAACAATTGAGAGTGGAACTAATTGTCTCATTCAGCACACGTGATGGATGCAAAAAGGTGTAATGGGAATCTTAAATGCGGCATTTTCCTAATTTTTAACTGCTTGAGATTTGGAGATCTGTTTAAAATTAGATGAACTTCTCTAATATACAACACAGAATGGAGACAAACTGACTATGCACTTAGGTATAAAATCAGACTATGCTTGACTCAGGAATAACACTGATCATTAAAAATGTATATACTGTAGCATCAAATCAACCCTGTATTACGTTTTCAATGGAATATTCTCTAGTCAACAAGTTAAAATTGAAATGAATTATAATACTTTTGATTTTATAATGAATCAGTTTAAAAAAATTCCTTACCTGGGTAATTCTTTCCTGCAGAATGATTCCATTAGTACAGACAAGACTGGCAGTCTTAACGTATATGAAAATCAATTTAGGGCCCACCAGTAGCAGCTGAGAATTTTCACTCTGTCACTGACTCCTCTCCCTTTTTCTCCAGTCAAAGTTTCCCAAAACTATAACTTCATCTTAGGTTAGCCAGTAATTGAAGTGTGCGTAATGTGCGGTTTTGGACTTTGTCCACAGAAAAAATTCCCAGGAGAGAATTTTTTTCTGCCACATCCTGTTTCTAACATGCTGAGAGACCAAGCTGTTTTGAAAGGAATATCCTCTCTCCCAGCAGGAGCTAGGAGGGAGAAGAACATTCAGAAAGAACCAGACATCATAATTTTGGAGAACTGGGAGGGCCTGTGTCCTAGAAAGGGCTTATGAAAGGATATGTTAGAAAAATGAAGGTTACTTACCTGTAATCAGAGTTCTTCAATATGGACTCTGCATATTCACACTCATGGGATGCTATGACCAGTGAAATGCAAGCTAGCAATGCCCATTGGAGAACTCACACACCTTCTTAGCAGACATTTAACATTCCATGGCAAGTGTATAAAAGAGTGTGGCTCTCCAGCCACCTCAGTTCCTCACCCCCTGCCAGCCCAGGTCCCTTGGTAAGCAGGATTCCAAGGAAGTGGGTTGAGATGGGCGGGGAGTGTCCATATGCAGAGTCAATCTCAAAGAACTTCAGTTACATGTAAGGTTTCAGAGTAGCAGCCGTATTAGTCTGTATCCGCAAAAAGAACAGGAGTACTTGTGGCACCTTAGAGACTAACACATTTATTTGAGCATAAGCTTTCGTGGGCTACATCCGAAGAAGTGGGATGTAGCCCACGAAAGCTTATGCTCAAATAAATGTGTTAGTCTCTAAGGTGCCACAAGTACTCCTGTTCTAGTTACATGTAAGTTATCTTCATTATTATTTCGTTGTGGGGCTCTGCATACTCCCACTGATGGGATAGACTAACAAGCAGTAACTCTAATACAAGATGGTGGGATACAGAATCCTACAGACTCTAAGTCTAACGAGTAGTGCTTAGTAAAAGTATGCACTTAAGTCCAGGTTGCTGGTCTACAAATTTCCACAAAAGGAACGTGTTTCAAAAAAGCCATGGAAGCTGCCTTAGCCCTAGTAGAAAGTCCAACAGATCTTGTACACTTGTCCCATTGATCTATACAGGGACCATTATTGTAATGGGTCTTTGTTCTGCTCTCCACGGTCCACACCTGGGCATGCTCACACTCCATAAGGGGGCATTCTGTTTGGACATATCCCGGTAGCCCACATAGGGCAGGGTATGTCAGGGAGAGGCCTGGTTGGAGGAGGGGTAGAGTAGGTCAACTTGGGGCATGGTTCGGGAAGCCTGGCTGAAGCCAGGGCAGAAGTCTCAGCTGGAGGCAGGTAGGAGGCAGAAAGGGCCCAACTCAGCATACACCTCAAGTTACTTGCGACCCTTGAGTAAGCTGCTGACTACAGCAGTGGTTCTCAAACTTTTATACTGGTAACCCCTTTCACATAGCAAGCCTCTGAGTGTGACCCCCCCTTAAAAATTAAAAACACTTTTTTATATATTTAACACCATTATAAATACTGGAGGCAAAGCGGGGTTTGGGTGGAGGCTGACAGCTCACAACCCCCCATGTAATAACCTCATGACACCCTGAGGGGTCCCAACCTCCAGTTTGAGAACCCCTGGCCTACAGTGTGTGTACACAGCAGCATAGGGCAGGAGACAGCAGGGAACAGCTTCTTATATGCTAATGGCTTCTACAGTGCAAACTAATGGCTTATTGGGATGGGAAGAAGAAGGGGAGCTAAGTGTTGGCAAGGGGGCTACATGGTGCAGAGAATGGTGGGTTAGGGGATGTAAGAGGCGACACACTAGTCTTCTATTGCCGCTCCATGCCTCAGTTTCCCATGAGTAAAATACAGATAATTATGTCAAATTGAGACCCACTGATGAAAAAGCACTATAGAAAAGTTAATTTTTTTATTATATTATTATTATACTACCTAGGCTAGCCCCAGTAGCATATCAACTGAAAACCTAAGTGAGTACCACAACTATCTAAGACTCCACTAACTCCCACTAATAAATATTTATCTTCAGTTTTAAAAACTAATAAATTAAATGACAAAAAAAAGTTAATCCAGATTTAAGGCTGCCCAGATGATAGCCTGCACTCTTCCAGAAATGGCAGAATTCAGACTTCTTAAAACCAGGAAATATGGAGTAGTTTCCTGGATCACTTTTTCCAGGGAACCAGGAAAAAGCTCATGCAACCTCAACACTGTTGAGTGAGACTCCAATATGCTCATAACACATACTCCCATTCTACATTTTCACTGTAATGGAGAGGTGGTACCTGCACTTCCTCTATACTCATATACTGATCCTATTCCCCCAACCAATACCATACTTGTAAAATTTAACAACCACTTCATACTGTTATTTTACAGTGTCTTCACACCTGCACACCTACACCCTAACACTATTTTCCCTAACACTATTTAAATCCACAGACTGCTCTCATAACTCACCTCACAACAAAATCTCCATATATCACAATCACAGCTCTTCCAAGCTGCTCCAATTTATTCCTCCACCATTCAATACTGTGCTCCCTTTGGATGTATCAAACACCTAACACAGTGAATGCCACTGAGTAAATTATCAGAGGGGTAGCCGTGTTAGTCTGGATCTGTAAAAAGCGACAAAGAGTCCTGTGGCACCTTATAGACTGTTTGTCGCTTTTTGCTGGAGTAAATGTGGATAATTCTCAGTGGCTATTGCCAGGTCCTGGGGAACACAGTTATGCTTGTGTGGGCTATGACCTCAACTCTGCATCTGCTGGTTTTCAGAAGTTTGAGTTTTGCTGACCTCAATATTCTGGAAGGGCAGGAGCTAACACCAGGCAACCTTTTCTCTATATTAATGCAGGGTTTTTTTTGACATTTAATAATAAAACAATAATAATAATAATTAATAAATCAATCCCTATGACCAATACAAGCTGATCCTGGTAATCAGTCTGGTCTTGGTAATACAAGCTGATCCTGACAGCAGATGTGTTAAACTGGGCCTCCCATCTGCTCGAAGGCCATAGCCCAGTACTGTCAAACTGGGATGCCATTCTCCAGTCAATATCAACCATCTTTGATGACTTGTACTGAGTTCAAACCACTAAGGACACTCCAGCAGGGGCAAGGCACAGCAGCCTCCTATGTGGCACATTTCCATTGCCTCACAGTGGATACAGAGTGGAATGAAACAGCACAGCTGTACCAACTGCAGTTGGGCTTTCAGGAACAAATCAAAGACGAATTGGCCCATGTAGAGATACCTATGGGCCTAGGTGCCCTTGTGGACCTTGCCATCTGCACTGATGATCAGCTATTTGAATGAAGAGAGGAGAAAAGTGGTACCCTGCTGCCTAATACGAAGAGCATCGGGAAAAAATCTGGTCCAGCCATGGTGAGGGGAACTATCCTGATCCTTGAAAGATGAGAATTTCCCCATACTCTAGTCCTCACTGAGATTCACCTGGAACCCCACTGAGGGCCTTCCAATTTGCACATGCCTATCCAGCTGCACATCCAAGGTGAACCCTGACAGTTTCCTCTCCAATGGATCCAGAGGTCCAATGCTTTCGAATGCCTCTGTAACAGTCCTTGGGAGGACCCCTCACTGTGTTAACCCCCTTAGGGTCACACTCTCTCACTGAGGTAAGCCCCTTGGCTTCACAACCTCCTCGGACCGAACCTCAGAGCCTTCACTGCTTCACTCCGTGGGCTCCTCTCAGCGAGTCCATCTGAACTGGACACCTGGACAAGACTGATACATCCAAAGGGAGCACTGTATCTGCTACTTAATCTGGAGTGACTCACAGTCATCATTGTAAAAACAGAAAGATTTATTAGATGTTACAAACAGGGAAGAATTGGAAGGGGAAGTAGAAGTGGGCAGCGGTGACCATGAGATGGTTGAGTTCAGAATCCTCACAAAAGGAAGAAAGGAGAGTAGCAAAATACGGACCCTGGACTTCAGAAAAGCCGACTTTGACTCCCTTAAGAAACTGATAGGAAGGATCCCCTGGGAGGCTAATAGGAGGGGGAATGGAGTCCAGGAAAGCTGGCTGTATTTTAAAGAAGCTTTATTGAGGGTGCAAGAACAAACCATCTTGATGTTCAGAAAGAATAACAAATATGGCAGGCGACCAGCTTGGCTTAACAGTGAAATCTTCAGTGAGCTTAAACACAAAAAGGAAGCTTACAAGAAGTGGAAACTTGGACAGATGTCTAGGGAGGAGTATACAAATATTGCTCAAGCATGCAGGGGTGTAATCAGTAAGGCCAAAACACAACTGGAGTTGCAGCTAGCAACGGACGTGAAGGGTAACAAGAAGGGTTTCTACAGATATGTTAGCTACAAGTCAGGGAAAGTGTGGGACCCTTACTGAATGGGGGAGGCAACATAGTGGCAGATAATGTGAAAAAAGCTGAAGTACTCAATGCTTTTTTTGTCTCGGTCTTCACAGACAAGGTCGACTGCTGCACTGGGCAACACAGTATGGGGAGGAGGTGAGTAGCCCTCAGTGGTGAAAGAACAGGTTAAGCACTATTTAGAAAAGCTACACATGCACAAGTCCATGGGTCCGGATCTAATGCATCCGAGGGTGCGGAGGGAATTGGCCGATGTGATTGCAGAGCCATTGGCCATTATCTTTGAAAACTCGTGGCAATTGGGGGAGGTCCCAGACAATTGGATAAAGGCAAATATAGTGCCCATGTTTAAAAAAGGGAAGAAGGAGAACCCGGAGAACTACAGACCGCTCAGCCTCACCTCAGTCCCTGGAAAAATAATGGAGCAGGTCCTCAAGGAAACCATTTTGAAGCACTTGGAGGAGAGGAAGGTGATCAGGAACAGTCAACATGGATTCACAAAGGGAAAGTCATGCCTGACCAACCTGATTGCCTTCCATGATGACATAACTGGCTCTGTGGAGATGGGGAAAGCAACGGACATGATATATCTTGACTTTAGCAAAAAGCTTTTGATACAGTTTCCCACAGTATTCTTTCCAGCAAGTTAAAAAAGAGTGGATTGGATGAATGGTGGATAGAAAGCTAGCTAGATTGTCGGGCTCATCGGGTAGTGATCAACAGCTTGATGTCTAGTTGGCAGCCGATATTAAGTGGAGTACCCCATGGGTCGGTCCTGGGGCCGGTTTTGTTCAACATCTTTATTAATAATCTGGATGATGGGATGGATTGCACCCTGGGGGATGATACTAAGCTGGGGAGAGGTAGATACGCTGGAGGATAGGGATAGGGCCCAGCATGATCTAGACAAATTGGAGGATTGGGCCAAAAGAAATCTGATGAGGTTCAACAAGGACAAGTGCAGAGTCCTGCATTTAGGACGGAAGAATCCCATGCACCACTACAGGCTAGGGACTGACTGGCTAAGCAGCGGTTCTGCAGAAAAGGACCTGGGGATTACGATGGATGAGAAGCTGGATATGAGTCAGCAGTGTGACCTTGTTGCCAAGAAGGCTAGTGGCATATTGGGCTGCATTAGTAGGAGCATTGCCTGCAGATCGAGGGAAGTGATTATTCCATTCTGTTTGGCACTGGTGAGGCCACATCTGGAGTATTGTGTCCAGTTTTGGTCCCCCCACTGCAGGAAGGATGTGGACAAATTGGAGAGTCCAGTGGAGGGCAATGAAAATGATCAGGGGCCTGGGGCACATGACGTACGAGGAGAGGCTGAAGGAACTGGGTTTGTTTAGTCTGCAGAAGAGACGAGTGAGGGAGGATTTGATAGCAGCCTTCAACTACCTGAAGGAGGGTTCCAAAGAGGATGGAGCTAGGTTGTTCTCAGTGGTGGCAGATGACAGAACAAGGAGCAATGGTCTTAAGTTGCAGTGGGCGAGGTCTAGGTTCGGTATTAGGAAACACTATTTAACTAGGAGAGTGGTGAAGCACAGGAATGGGTTACCTAGGGAGGTAGTGGAATCTCATTCCTTAGAGGTTTTTAAGGCCTGGCTTGACAAAACCCTGGCTGGGGTGATTTAGTTGGTGTTGGTCCTGCTTTGAGCACGGGCTTGGACTAGATGACCTCCTGACATCTCTTCCAACCCTAATTTTCCATGACTCTATGATTCTATGTCTGTAACACAGCATAGGAAGTCCTTAGGTTAGAATAGTGAAAGGAAAAGTTACAGCAAATCCATCTCGGTCTGCCAAGGAAGCTCTTTCACTGGACGTTTTCAAAAAGAGTCTGGACAACCATCTGTCTTGGATGGTTTTTAGACACAAAAAATCCTGCATCTTGGCAGGAGGTTAGATTAGATGATCCTTGTGGTCCCTTTTAACCCTACAGTTCTATGGTTCTATGATTCTAAAACCTGGCTTCTTGGTCTTCCGTTCTGCCATGGCAGTATCAATGAAATGTATAAAAATTCAAATTATACAACTATACTAAAACAAAACACTTACCTAAATGAGCCACTAAAAAAATACAGATCTGAAAGTATCCAGAGTGGTTCCTAATCTGTCATCTGGTGGTGACTGAAAGGAACTGAAGCTGCTGCAGTGCCACACCCCTTTTATACCCTTACCATGGAAAGTTTGATGTTCACTAAGGGGATGGGCAATAGAGGCACATGAGCAATCCAATGTGGCCTGTTAGCTAGAGTTCCACCATTCAGGCTATACTAATCTGAGTATCCCATAAGTGGCAATATACAGCATAGACTTGGAGAAGAACTTGGACGGAGTTTTGTTTTTTAAGGAAACCACCTGATGGAGAAGTTAGCCCTGAATTATGAAGACAGCGCTTCATGCTCTGCACAGGGTTGATAAAACTGTTGTGTTTTAGTCAGTAATAGCCACATCCAGCTGATTCCCCAAACAATAAAGAAAATGGCATAGCCAACAATGTACTAAGGCTTTAACTACAAGACCCTAAGAGCCAAGAGAAGCATGCTGCATTTGTTTTTAATGTCTCTTTCCCAAACAAAAAACACAACATGAAATAGAAGTCATCAGGCTGTAGCCAGTGATTTTAGGTTATTATTCATTTATTGTGTGATGTTATGATTAATCAACCTGTTATATCATATATATATAACATTGTATGTTAATTAGAGTTAATTTGTAGGATTATAGAAGTAGAAGATTTATCAGTATTTAGAGGAACCATGTATTAAATACAAGTAATACAGGCTGAAATGCAAGACCCTCTAGGCTGAGGCCTGCAAGATTGTAGTTTAGCTATCTTAGGCCTTGGAGACAAGAAATGCTGACATAAGTAAATGACCAAGAAATAACCCGATGCTCTACGATTACGGGAAAAGAGGTACCAATTGGTAATACTGTGAAAGTCTAGCTGGAAGATTAAATTTTAAATGATAAAATGGTGTAATAGCAAATAATTGTCTTCAACATGTATCTTAAGCACAGGATAAAGGTGGTACGTCAATGTTAATGAGAACCTACACAGCCTATAGAATTCTGGATTCCTTATGTTTCTAGGGTACACAAACCAATAAGAAAGAGAGGGCTGACACTTTTGTGTACATGCGCACAGTGTAGGTATAGATAGAATCACATTATAAAAGAAGGTACCCATAGCCGGAAAATGGAGCTTCCTATAGAAAACCTCCAGCAGAAACCATCCCCATATTGATGATTAGGGCCAGCTCCAGCTTTTTTGCCACCCCAAGCGGCGAAGGAAAAAAAAAAAGATAAAGCCGCAATTGGCGGCACTTCGGTGGCAGCTCTACCACACTGCTTCATTCTTCGGCAGCAATTCGGCGGCCAGCTCTTCCCTCCGAGGGGAACTGTGGGACCTGCCGCTGAATTGCTGCCAAAGACCCAGACTTGCCACCCCTTTCCATGGGCTGCCCCAAGCACCAGCTTCCTGCGCTGGTGCCTGGAGCCGGCCCTGTTGATGATCAATCCATGAGAGGTTCAACAGACACTAACACCATCTAAGAGGATATGAGTATGTCTGTAGTTATAACTGGTACATGGATATATTAGGAATTGTAAATGCTGTGACATTTATAACTTTGTTAGTAACGGTGATGTTGCACTCCCTATGCTTTATGGAAATATGCTTATAAATATGACATAACTGGAATATGCTTTACGCTATATACCCCTTTTATGTTGTCATTAGAAAGCTTGTAATCTACTAAGTGTGTTCATCCTATTTGTTTGCATGTATTATTGCTATATCTGGAGTTAGGCGAATAAGATATAAACTTGTATCACAGATGTAAACATATTAAGTGGAGGCCATTAAGGGTGCTCCAGAAACAATCAGTTGTAAATGGCCTTAGTTACTTGAAAGCCTTCCTGTGTACATGTGGGCCAGCCCAGGAAGAATGGAGGCTAGGGGTCGTACAGTGACATGTGACCATTTCACATAATGCTGGAATCCATCTTAGTCCCTGTACTTTTCCATCAATGAGGTGGGGGTGGGGAAAAGCACAGACAAAAGATTCCTGCCTTGTGCCAAAGCTATAAAAGGGGGTGGAGCTGAACAAAAGGGGCTGCCCTCCATGAGAAAACCCCTGCTTACCAGCTGAGATATCTTCTGGAACTAACAAGGACTGTACCAGAAAAAGGATTGGGCCCAGACTAGGACGGAGTCTAGTCTGTGAAAGAAGCTTATTGGAACATCTCTGAGGGTGAGATATTACCTGTAATCAGTTTCTTAATGTATTAGGCTTAGACTTGAGTGTTTTTGCTTTATTTTACTTGGTGACTTACCTTGTTCTGTCTGTTATTACTTGAAACCACTTAAAGCCTACGTTTTATACTTAATAAGATCACTTTTGTTTATTAATAAACCCACAGTGATTAATACCTGGGGGAGCAAACAGCTGTGCATATCTCTCTATCTGTGATACAGAGGGTGGGCAATTTATGGATTTACCCTTTATAAGCTTTATACAGAGTAAAACGGATTTATTTGAGGTTTGGATCCCATTGGGAACTGGGTGTCTGGGTGCTGGAGACAGGTAACCTGCTAAGCTGTTTTCAGTTTAAGCTGCAGCTTTGGGGGCATAGACCAGACCTTGGGTGTGTGTTGCAGCAGGCTAGCATGTTTGGCTCAACAAGGCTGGGTTCTGGAGTCCCAAGCTGGCAGGGAAAACAGGCTCAGAGGTAATTTCAGCACATAAGGTGACTGTCCCAAGGGGATCTCTGTGACTGAACCTGTCACAGTAACATTAATAAAACTGCTAAAAGATAGTGGACCTTGTTCTTGTGATTGTATGTGTTACTTGCCTATGGTTTCATGTGTTCCTATGAGCTGTAGATCCAGAACAAACAGAGATAACTCTGTTCAACTCGAGACTATAGCTGCCAGAGCCAAACCCACTGTAGTATAATTAAAATTAAATACAATAAAAGGCTAAATGGCCTAGCAGGAGAAACACTATTTAAAACCTGGAGACTTCTGTATTGTTTTTAGCACAGTTGACTCCAGAAAAACAAGGAAAAGGGGTCTGTTTAAAAGGAAAAACATTTACTAACTTTTAATAACTATTGTTCTTCGAGATGTGTTGCACATGTCCATTCCACTCTTGGTGTATGCATATCCCGCACGCAGTCAACGGAAATTTTTTCCCCTCAGTGGTACCTCTGAGGGTGGATCGAGCATACTCTGCAGCCAGGCACCACTGGCATTGGTATAGAGGGCCCTGCCGATACTGAGCTCCCTCAGTTCCTTCTCTCTGGAAACCTCAAAGCAGAGGTGTAAGCGGGTTGTGGAATGGAAATGTGTGACACACTGTGCCTCAGAATGACACCCTCTGACCCCCGTATTCACCATTCATATATGGTTGTGATATTTCATACAAAGCATGCCATGTAAAGTATCATATCAAAGGCCATGATCTGCTGAAACTGGTTCTTCTGTCCAAATATGTGTCTCATTAGTGTGTATAAAGTTATGAGATTATTCCATATGGTTGTTACTAAAATAAGCTGTACGTTTGCTTGCGGCATGCAAAGGATCCCTGCCCAGGTGGGGGTCAACAATCTATTAATCAAATGCATGATTCAACTATGCAAGCAACACACAATGGGAACTGATCATTTACTGTGGCTCAGCAAAGCCCACCAGGACATGCCTTGGCTAGTGTCTGCCAGGCACATGGGACAAGGATATAAAATAAGGAACAGTGCAACATGATGGGGCCTTTTTCCTATTCCACCTACTCTGGAAGAAACTGGGATGCCAAGAAGACGAAGGTCATCTAAGGAGAGGGGTCCACACTTCAGGAGGGAAGTCTGTGCATTAAGGACTGTAACATCCAGTGGGGTAAGTAAATTTCTTGAGTCAAATCCTGTTTAGTTTATAGAATATAGAGTGGGTACTTATTTTTATTTTCTTTGGTAAACATCTCTGTCCTTATATACCTACCACTTATAACCACTTAAAATCTATCTTTCTGTAGTTAATAAACCTGTTTTATATTTTACCTAAAATGGGGTGTTTGCTTGAAGTGCTTGGGAAATCTCTGTTCATTGTACAAAAGCTGGTGCATGTCCTCTCCATATTGAGGGAGGGGGGACTGGGTAATAAACTTACACTGGTCAGGCTTCTGACCAGTGCAAGACGGTACAGCTCTGGGATCCTAGGCTGGGGAACTGTGGGGAATTAGCTGGTGCCTTTCTCTGTGTGATTCATGAGGCGCTTTGGGTGCCTTCATGCAATTTGGCTGGGTGTGGGGCTCCATCTGCTGTTGTGCTGAGTGGTAAAAGCTCCTGGTGGAATTTGCTGTTTGTCACTAGCAAAGCATTTTGAGAGACAGCCCAGGCTGAGAGTTAAGGGGGCACAGTAGTTGCACCCCGGGGATCCCATTACAACATATTCTACACATTCTGAGAACCACAGTTATGAAAGCTGATATTGCTGCCACGTGAAAGTGGAAATTGTTAAGGCTTGCTGTTTCAGGTGCAGCAGATACTCGAGTATTTGTTGGGTGGAAGAGTGCATCACTGAGACCCCAGTTTGACATGCCCAGATAGAGAACCGCTTTTATTTTGAAAGGTGTTGGCCCTGGTGAAGGGCTTTCTGCTACCTAGTAAGACCTGGCAAACTTGTCTGACCAAGCCTGCTCTTTGGGATATAACCATGGAGCCTCCGGCCATTACATGAAGAAATTGAAGGTTCAGGTGGAGCAACTAACCATGGTCCTGAGAGATTAAATCTGTGTGCAACAGGAGTGAGATTGGAGTTGCCACTGATAGCTCCAGTAGAGTGGAGAACCAGTGTTGGGCAGGGCCATGCTGGGGATATTAATATAAACCAGGTGTGGGCCTGCTTGATCTTTAATAGCACTCTGAGTAGGAATGGGATTGGGGGAAAAACATAGTAAAGTTTTCTCATCCTGAATAGCAGGAAGGCATCTGTGATGGAACCTGGGCTATGACTTTGTAGAGAGAAGAACTGGTGACATTTTCTGTTGTATTTGGTCTATTTGTGGTGTCCCCCATTGCTGGAAAATGCACATGGCTACATCCAGGTGAAGAGACCATTTGTGGTGACTGCAGACAGACCTGCTCATGAAATCTACTAGCTTGTTATGCACCCCTGGAAGGTAAGAGATCTTGAGGTTGATTGAATGAGCAATGCAAAATACCCATAGGTGAACTGTTTCCTGGCACAGGAGGGATGATCGAGCTCCTCCATGCCTTTTGCAGTAAAACATCACTATGATGTTGTCTATAAGGACAAACAGGTTTCTCCCCAATATGAGGTAAGAAAGCCTGACAGGCAAGATAAATCACCAGTACTGAAGGACGAGCAGTCAGGAGTACATGAGGTTGGCACAATTCCACGTGCAGTAGCGATGCTGTCCGTTTTCCTGTGTTTGCTGGTACCAACAATGTCGACTCTTGTACTTCTGGCGATAACGGCACCAACAGGGTTGGGATGTTCCTGGCAGCCACAAATGCCTCCAGAATGGTCGGTTTTGAGACAGTGTCATTGTGGTGCCGCAGATGTAGAAGGAGCTCCTTCCTTCTCCGGACTCAATGGAACTGCCTAGGAGCTGGAGTCAACAATGTCTTATTCTGCAGTACCAAAGCAGAAGAGTGCTTGGGCTTGGACCACAGTCTACTCTTATCCCCCTGCCTATACTTTGGTGCCAGGGATTTCCCCCTTTTGGCAGTCTGCTTCTTATGCCTCTTCTTACACCCTGGGGATGGTGAGCAGTGTCGGGACGCAGGCATGGTAGGAGACACACTCCTTAATTACACTGAGGCACTCAGTGCCAAGTCTGACTAACCTGGCTCAGACGGAGATGTCACAGATGCCTCCATGAGTACAAACTTTAGCCTGGCTTCACCATCTTTCTTCATGTGAGGTTTAAAGTCTCTGCAAATTTGGCAACACTCTGCAATATGAGCTTTCTGAAGGCACTTCAAGCAACTTGAGTGCAGCTCGCTCATGGTCATAGCCTTATAGCAGGAAACACTGGGCTTGAAGCTGAGTAACCAAGGCATCCCTCAGTACTGGGATTTGAGTGAAATCCTGAGATGGTAAAAAAAATCTAACTAAACACTAATAACCTTAATAACACTAATTATTTACAATACAAGAGAACACAGTCCACTGGGAGAACTTTCAAATGAAAAAAGAGAATTTCCAGAGACCATCCCAGGTGGTAAGAAGGGACTCAGGTGGCTCAGGGTTGGGTGGGCCCTTTATACCTATGCCAGCGGTGCGCAGCAGCAGAAGGCACTCAAGCTACCCTGATGGGTACCACTGAGGGGAAAAAATTCTAGTGACTTTGTGCAGAATGCGCACACACCAAGAGTGGAACCCACATGTGCAATCACTCAAGGGAGAGCTAACATTTAACAAACACTTAATCTATTTACATTAGAGACTGCCTAACTATTTGCAAGTACCTATAGGTGAGAAAGAGAGCTGAAAGAAGCAAACCTTTAAGGAACACAGGGAGCTCCAATTCCATCACAGTCAGTGAGACGGAACAGAGAGGGAGTAGGAGCAGCCCTGTCCTTTATAACCTACAGCTGTGAGCACAAGGACACAGTGCATATGTACAACCCCAACGGTAATTATAGCAAAAATCTTCAACTCTTGTGCACTGGTCACATACACCTACAATAGAACTATATGTGTGCAATCACTTCAAGGAGAACCACTACTGCAATGTGCTTTGTTCCACTATAAGGGGATCAGGGCCCATAATTACTTGCCATTCTTGAGTTCCAACCTGAACTCCAAAACTAATCTGCAAAGCAATTGTTATCGGGTCAAATGTGGAATAAGGAGCCAAAAACTAGAGAGAAAAAACAAAGGAAAAATATCACATGTACAAGTCAGAAAACACTCCTGAATTTAATTGGTTTTTCAAAACCATGGTCTAATAGCCACGTCAAAAGGAAGGGTAGAGGAGTTAGTGACTGAACATGAGAACATTTTCAACTGTCATTCTGTGCCTCCTATATAATATGCAATGTAGATGAAGGACCATACTGTCTCATGTGCACCAGGACAACCAGCCCATTTTAAAAAAACAAACACCTATACTCCAAGATGATTATGATAGGGTGTATAGACCCCACTGATGAGGATGGTGTCAGAGAGGTGGTGGGGGAAGGGCTAGCCCCACCCCTCTGGTCTTGGTAAAGAGGAGGTCTTTTAAAGGGAGGAAACTGCAATCAGATGGAGGGGGAAGATTGCCCTAAGTAGGAGGTGGCTGGAGTGACTCCTGGAGCCACAGGGGAACTCCCATCCAGGAGACCTTCTCCCCGACACTGTGGGCAGTGCAGCAAACTTCCACAGTAAACTGGACAGAGTAAGCCTTACTCAGCAGCCCAGACAGAGAGGTTTCTCAAAACCCACTACACAGGCTGTGGACTTTCCTTCCCTCCATGAGGGATACTGGGAAGGGGAAACTCTCAAGTGCATTTGGGCACTTAACTTTCCTTTTGATTCTCCCATCTGGAGAGACAAAAGAAGCCCTGCAAAGGGCAGGGCCTCCTTGCAAAACCTAAGGAACTGGGGCATGTGTTGGATCCACCCAGTGTAAATAACGGGGTGCGGTCAGATTCTCCCACGATCTGAGAGAAAAACCTTAGGGGATTCCTTTACAATGACCTTATCAAAAGACATAATTGTTGTATTACAAACTTTAAAACCAAGCATTACTTACGGGGTATATGACCACATGATACAGTTTCCTCCTCCAGGGCATTTGCAAACACAGCCTCTAGCTGTATTTGTCTTATCATCATCATGAGGGAAACCAAGAGAATGTCCCATCTCATGTGAAACAAGGATTGCATCATAGAGCACTGATATATCTTTTGCCTGTATACAATTAAACAAAACACAAAGATAAGAAGGAGTTATAAATTATATATGAACATAAAAAGCTAAATTTTAAGAGCTGTGTGATAGCATGAACACACTGGATAATTCCATTTGACAACATAAATCTAGAACACTGCAGAACCCCAGAAGAGAACTTTCAGAGTGAAGGAATAATTTCTTCACACTGCCGTCTGAGATCCTTTTAAGAGGGGAGAAAATGAACCACCCACAAGTGATAAATAAAATAAAAAAAAATATGTCTAGCTCTGCCAAGGTCCCCAAGGCATAGAATGTTATTCAATAATTCCTACATCAAGTCCATAACTTCTGGTTGTGCTAAAGCATTTCTTTTATAAGGACATCAATTCCTGATTTAAAGACTCTATGTGATGAAGAATCCAACATAACATTTAACAAGCTGTACTAATGGTTAATTAACTTCACTGTGCCTTATTTCCCATCCAAATTCATCCAGACTCAGATTCCTCTCTTTCATAAGCTAAATAGATTGAACTTTTAAAATCTCTCCCCCTAAAGCAGTTTTTTTCAGACTGAATCATTCTTATACCTCATCGGAACCACTTTCAATTTTTCACCATCCATGTGAAGGTACAGAGTAGGTCATGAGGGATATGGAAAGTATAGACCCCTTGTTTGGAAGATTAGGAGGAAGAACTTAGTCATAATGGATCACTGATATCAACTACAGATAAGAGTAGGTAAATAACTTTTATCTATTGCTTCCATAGCTTGGTTGCAGGAAGTCCACAATCATTTTTTACCACTTTTAAATAATTGCACAGAACACAGACCTATGGGATTCTTGACTTCATTCTGGTGAGAGTAAGGACTAAGACAGAAAATATGGTTTAATTTCTCCCCACTTTGGACAGTGCCTGAATAT
This sequence comes from Trachemys scripta elegans, assembly GCF_013100865.1. Taxonomy (NCBI): domain Eukaryota; kingdom Metazoa; phylum Chordata; order Testudines; family Emydidae; genus Trachemys; species Trachemys scripta. The sequence continues at coordinate 345,102,080 of NC_048298.1, read as the reverse complement.
TTACTTGTAAAATTATCAAGTGGCACAGTGTTCCCTAGGAAGCTATTATGACAAAAACACTGAGCTCTGGGTGTATCAGCTGGGGAAATAGGTCTCCAGCTGAGTCACTTTCAGTTCAGGGTGCATCACAGTTCCAAAATTACTGACCCTCTTTGGGGTCTTCAATCTTCTTTCAGAGACTGGTTCAACTCCTTCTTGGGTAGTAGGCAACTCCGCATGTGGCTGGTGTGGGAACCCAGGCCCTCCCACTACTCTGGGTCCCAAGGCAGGGACCCTATAAATAGCAGCTGCCTGCTGTATCCCTGTACTAATTGCTGAATTTCACTGGGGCACTTCCCCAATGTCCCCCAATACCTTTCTTTCACCTTTAACTAGGGCTGAAGTCTTGCTTAAGTGCCAGCAGCCACCCAGGAGCTCCTTTTCCTCCCCCGGAACCTGCCAGTAACTGCTCTGTCCCTGGTACTGCAGTTTCTTGAGCCAGTCAGGAGCACCACCCTCGCTCCTCTGGCTCCAGACAGCAACTGACTCACTCTGTTACTTCAGCTCCTTTTATATTGTCCGGCTGGGCCAGGGTTGGCTGCTTCCCTGCAGCCGCTCTGGCCACTTAAAGAACTCACCTTCCCTGCTCCTTTCTGGAATGGGGTGTGTGTGTTCTTTCTGTGTGCCATGCCAGCTCTGCTCAGAAAGCCGATACAGCAGTCCTCAATCAAACTGCCCAATAAGACCACAGACCCATTTCAGTAGTGAAGACGCCTGGTCAAGTTTATTGTCAATGAAGCACAGTATGTATGCCCATTACAATGAACACAACTCAGCGAATCGCTGGCCAAAGACTCTTCCTTTGAGGGTCCTTTTTATACCGTGATACAAACAAGTTATGTATTGCCCATCTGATGTGGTTAGTTACCACCCTTTACTTTGTACATGTTGGTTTGATCAAAACATCTCTTTTCATCATGCTGTCATCTGACCTTATTTTTAAGAGAGGTCATCATGTTCCTGTTATCTTTGGGGTGGGTGTGTTCTGGTACCACCCTTCTGGAATGTGCTTGCATGAGTATCCTTTATCTAGTACTTCTCAGGAGTGTGTGTGTTTTTGCAATATCAGCCCTGTTCTTGCCTCAGGTGTATGCCGATATAAGAGACTTAGGCAGCTCTGCACCGTCTCAGTTCCTTCTTGCTGGCGAACTCTTAACAACAAGCAGGAGGTGAATAACAACAAGAGGAATATCAAGCACAACTAGAAAAGTGATCTTGCCTCTGTACACAACATTGTTAAGACTACTACTAGAACAGTGTGGCCAGTTCTGGTTCCACACTTCAAGAAAGTTGTGGAAACACTAGAGACAGTTCAAATTACAGCCACAAAAATGAACCAGAGGCTGCAAAAAAAACCCCACAAAACGAGTTACAAACCTTTCTGTAACTGTTTTTCTTTGAGATGTGTTGCTCATATCCATTCTATGTTAGGTGTGCACATGGTGCGTGCACAGTTGCAGGACATTTTTCCCTCAGTGATATCCGTGGGGCCAGCGCTAGCACCCTCTGGTGTTGCGTACTCGTATGCCGATATAAGAGACTTAGGTGGCTCTGCACCGTCTCAGTTCCTTCTTGCTGGTGAACTCTTAACAACGGGCAGGAGGGTGGATCGTGGAATGAACATGAGCAACACATCTTGAAGAACAAATTATGGAAGGTTAGTAACCATTTTTGATTCTTCCCAGTGCTTAATTATGTCCACTCCACGTTAGGTGACTCCCAAGCAGTACCTTTGGTGGGATCAGAGTTCATAGACATGCATATTGCAACACTGCTCTACCAAACCCAGCATCATCTCTAGCCTGCTGGGTGATGGCATAGTGGGATGAAAATGTATGCACTGATGACCAAGTTGCTGCTCTACAAATATCCTGAATTAGACTGGGCCAGAAATGCCACTGAGGAAACTTGAGCTCTCGTTAAGTGGGCAGGGAAGATGGCAAGAGTTGGGGCACCCACCTCCTCATAACACAAGTTAAAGCAGGACGTGATACAGGATGAAATTCTTTTGGCCAAAATTGGCAGGCCTTTCATCCTATCTGCTATTGCCACGAAGAGCTGCATGGACTTATGGAATGGTTTGGTCCTTTCTATATAAAAGGCCAGGGCCTGTCTAATGTCCAGCGTGTTGAGATGCTGCTCCTCCCTATTCCTGTGCTGTTTCAGGGAGAAGCCTGATTACTATGGAACTACAGAACCACCTTCAGGAGGAACACGGCTTAGGGGTGAAGTTGTGCCTTGTCCTTAAAGAACATCATATCTGGAGTTCTGATATTAGGGTCCTAGATCTTGGAGACCCTCCTAGATGAGGTAATCACTACCTGGAAGGTGACCTTCCAGGAGAGGTATGACAAGGGACATGATGCCAGTGACTCAAAGGGAGGGCCTGTGAGTCTTGACAGGACCACATTAGATCCCACAGTGGAACAGGTTCACGAATCTGCATGTATAGTTTCTTTAAGGCCTTGAGGAAGTGAATGAACATTTCGTGAGGAAAAAACTGACCTACCATCCACTGGAGGACGGAAAGCAGAAATGGCTGGTAGGTGTACCTTAACTGATGAAATGATTAGGCCCTACTGTTTCAGATGAAGCAGATATTCTAGCATGGAGTGAAGAGGTGTCCTAGCAGGTGAGAGGCCTCGTTGGGATGACTACATGAAGAAATGCTTCCACTTGGTGAGGTAAATCGCTCTAGTAGATGGTTTTGTACTTCCTAGCAATACCTGGTGGATTTCCTTCAAATAGGCCAGCTCCACTGGGTTTAACCACAAAGCTTTGACGCAGTCAGTGGAGGGCCTTGAGATTCAGCTGGAGCAATTGGCCATGATCTTGCGAGATCCAGTCTGGGAGGGGAGGGAGCAACATCTGCATTGCTACTGAGAGGTCCAATAACATGCCAAACCAGAGCTGGTGTGGCCATTCTGGGGCTATAAGAACAGCTTTACTTTGAGTAAGACTTTCATGAGAGGAATGGGAGGAAATGCATAGAACAGGTGCTTTGCCCAAAGGAGCAGGGAGACATTTGTGAGCAAAACTAGGCTGCACCCACATAGAGAGCAAAACTGCTAACAATTCCTGTTTTGCTTGGTTGAGAACAGGCCTATGAGGGGAGTCCCCCACAGCTAGAAGATGGTCTTGGCTATATTGGGACAAAGGAACAACTCATGGTGAGAGGAGAAAAATCTGCAGAGGTGATCTGCCACATTGTTCCAGGCTCCCAAAAGGTGAGAAGCATCGAATTGGTTCGAGTGCTTCATGCAGAATTCCCACAAGCGAATGGCCTCTGACATGGTGGGAAGAGCGTGCCTCTCCCTGCCTGTTGATGTAAAACATGACTGCTGTGTTGTCCTTAAGGATTTGCACAACTTTGTCTGCAGGCGGACATTTCTGAGATATCTGACATTTATATGCAAGGAGAGCTCCTTCTGAAACCAAAGATCTTGAGTCCTGAGGTGCTCAAGGTGAGCCCCCACAACCCAGATCAGATGTATCCGAGATTAAGGATACTGAGGTTTGGGGGCTGACAAAGAGAATGGTCAAGCCTACCATCTGGGGTACCTCCAACAATCTAGAGAGGTGAGAACCTGGACAGGAACTGTAAGTAACAAGTCCAAATGATGATGGTTTGGTGAGTACACTGAAGCCAGCCACACTTGAAGAGGTCCAAGGTGCAGTCTCGCATGCTGTACAACTTTATGTGCACACAGCCATATGACCCAACTATCTGAGGCAGAAATGGGCTGTCATGAGGGGGCAGGCCTTGGCCCACAATATTCGGGATGACATTGCCTGGAAGCGAGCTGCTGCAAAGAAGGCTTTGGTCTGGGAGGAATCGAGCACCGCACCTATAAACTCTATCCTCTGAATGGGGATGAGCACTGATTTTTGCTCATTTATCAACAGGCCCAGTGCTTGAAAGGTAGATTGGACCAGGTGGATGCTGGCTCTCACCAGGGCCTTGGACCAGCCGTTGATCAGCCAGTTGATGAGGCAAGGGTAGACTCGTACTCCTTGCCTTATGAGGAAGGCTGCCACTATTGCCATGCATTTTGTGAATACCTGAAGGACTGCCGACAGCCTGAAAGGGGAAGAGAGTGAACTGGTAGTGGTTTGGTTTACAATGCACCTGAGAAATCTTCTGTGGCCCCAAAATATGGAGATGTGAAAATAGGCATCTTTTAAGTTGAGAGTGGCCTACCAATCCCCTGGATCAAGGGAGGGAACAATGGAGGCCAGAGAGACCATACAGAACTTCAGTTTCTTGACATAACTGCTGAGGAAACACAGGGGTTCAATGGGACTGAGACCCCTTTTGGCTTTCAGGATTAGGAAATAACGAGAGAAAAACCCTTTCCCTTCAAGCTCTTAGGTACCTCCTCCACAGCCCCTACCTGGAGGAGGGATTGCACCTCCTGAGATAAAAGCTGATCATGAGAAGGGTCCCTGAAGAAAGACGGGGAGGGGGATGGAGGGAGGGATGGAAATAAACTGGAAAGTGTAACCTTCCTCCACTATACTCAGTACCCAGTGGCCTGAGGTGATGAGTGACCAGGCCAGGCTGAAGCGGGAGAGATGGTTTGAAAACAAAAGGGGGGCAGGACCCAGGAGAGGATCTGATATAACATCCTCAGGCGCCTCATCAAAAGTTCTGCTTGGGGCTTCCCGAGTATCTGTGAGGGCCCAGTAGCGAGGCTGAAGTGAGCGGGGGCAGATGTCTGTATTTATAACCCCTGTTTTGCTTCTTAAACAGGTCTGGGCATGGTGGCAGAGCTGAGAAGCGGACCGGTTGTTGAGGCCTGAAGTGTTTCCTCGAAGGCATATAGATCCAAGGACTTGAGGATGGCTCTAGAATCCATCAGGCCATGAAGCTTGACATCTGTTTGTTTGGAGAAGAGAAAAGTGCATTCAAATGGAAGGTCCTTATGGACTGTTGGACGTCCGTTGGTAGACTCCAAGACTGGAGCCAAGAACATATGTGCATGACTACTGCAGAATCCAGGGTTCTAGGTGCTGAAAATGCCGCATCCAGGGTGGCTTGTATGGAGGTCTAAGAACATAAGAATGGCCATAATGGGTCAGACCAAAGGTCCATCCAGCCCAGTATTCTGTCTACCAACAGTGGCCAATGCCACGTGCCCCAGAGGAAGTGAACCTTATAGGTAATGATCAAGTGATCTCTGTCTTGCCATCAATCTCCGCTCTCTGACAAACAGAGGCAAGGGACACCATTCCTTACCCATCCTGGCTAATAGCCATCAATGGACTTAACCTCCATGAATTTATCTAGTTCTCTTTTAAACCCTCTTATAGTCCTAACCTTCACAACCTCCTCAGGCAAGGAGTTCCACAGGTTGACTGTGCGCTGTGTGAAGAAGAACTTCCTTTTATTTGTTTTAAACGTGCTGCCCATTAATTTCATTTGATGGCCCCTAGTTCTTATATTATGGGAACAAGTAAATAACTTTTCCTTATTCACTTTCTCCACATCACTCATGATTTTATATATCTCTATCATATCCCCCCTTAGTCTCCACTTTTCCAAGATGTAAAGTCCTAGCCTCTTTAATTTCTCCTCATATGGGACCCATTCCAAACCCCTAATAATTTTAGTTGCCCTTCTCTAAACCTTTTCTAATGCCACTATATCTTTTTTTGAGATGAGGAGATCACATCTGTATGCAGTATTCAAGATGTGGGCGTACCATGGATTTATATAAGGGCAATAAGATATTCTCCGTCTTATTCTCTATCCCTTTTTTAATGATTCCTAACATACTGTTTGCTTTTTTTGATTGCCCCTGCACACTGCGTGGATGTCTTCAGAGAACTATCCACGATGACTCCAAGATTTCTTTCCTGATTAGTTGTAGCTAAATTAGCCCACATCATATTGTGTGTATAGTTGGGGTTATTTTTTCCAATATACATTACTTTGCATTTATCAACATTTAATTTCATCTGCCATTTTATTGCCCAGTCGTCCAGTTTTGAAAGATCCCTTTGTAATTCTTCGCAGTCTGCTTTAGACTTAACTATCTTGAGTAATTTTGTATCATCTGCAAATTTTGCCACCTCACTGTTTACCCCTTTTTCCAGATCACTTATGAATATGTTGAATAGTACTTGTCCCAGTACAGATCCCTGGGGGACACTACTATTTACCTCTCTCCATTCAGAAACCTGGTCATTTAGTCCTACCAGTTGTTTCCTGTCTTATTGGAATTGGAAAAGGTACAGAAAAGGGCAACAAAATGATTAGGGGTATGGAACAGCTTCCATTGAGAAGAGATTAATAAGATTGGGACTTTTCAGCTTGGAAAAGAGACAACTAAGGGGGGATATGATAGAGGTCTATAAAAGCATGACTGGTGTGGAGAAAGTCAATAAGGAAGTGTTATTTACTTCTTCTCATAACACAAGAATTAGGGGTCATCAAATGAAATTAATAGGCAGCAGGTTTATAACAAATAAAAGAAAGTATTTCTTTACACAACACACAGTCAACCATTGGAAATCTTTGCCAGGGGATGTTGTGAAGACCAAGACTATAACAGGGCTTAAAAAGAATTTAGATGAATTTATGAAGGATAGCTCCATCAATTACTATTATCCAGGATGGGCAGGGATAGTGACCACAGCCTCTGTTTGCCAGATGCTGGGAATGGGCGACAGGGGACAGATCACTTGATGATTACCTGTTCTGTTCTTTCCCTCTGAAGCACCTGGCATTGGCCACCGTCAGAAGACAGGATACTGGTGTAGATGGATCTTTGATCTGACCCAGTATGGCCGTTCTTATGTACTTTGGTTTGAATTCCTGACAGACCTGGCAGCAGTCCATGGCACGAGTCTCTCCCAGGCATGTCAGACAGCTGGAGTGTGCGTCACTCACAGGCATGGGTTTGCTGTAGGAGGCACAGGGTTTGTAACCCATGAACCAAAGCATGCTGCGTTACCGGGTTTGGACAAAACTCCGCTGGGAGGGCAAGAAGTGCCAACTAACTATATATAATTAATCTACAACAGTTCAAACTGAGAAAATAAAGAACTGGGATAGCAAGAACAGGGACAAGGACTAAACCAGTGAGTAAGAGTTTGCTGAAGTAAGCGGAGCTGTTCCAAGGACCATTACGGGCAGTAAGAAGGAACTGAGAAGGTGAAAAGAGCCGGCCGGGCCTCTTATATTGGTGAATGAGCACACAGCACCAGGTGCGCTAGAGCCGGTCTGATGGATACCACTGAGGGAAAAATCTCTGGTGACTGTGCAGATGGCATGCATACACCTAACCTGGAATGGATATGAGCAAGCACTCGAAGAAGAAGAAGTTTTATGACGTGAGGCTTAAGGAGCTCAACTTATTCTGCTTACTGACGAGACAGTTGAGAAGTGACTTGATTGCTGCATATAGTTTTTTAGAAACTGTGACACACTGTACCTTAAAATAGCACCCTGTAGCCCCCATATTCATCATTCTTATATGGTTGTGATATTTTATACAAAGCATGCCATGTAAGGTATAATATGAAAGGTCATGAGCTGCTGAAACCTGTTGTTCTGTCCAAATAGGTATATCATTAGTGTGTATAAAGTTATGAGATGTTGTTGTATGGTTGTCACTGAAATAGGCTGTAAATTTGCTAATGATATACAAAGGGCCCACACCCAGGAGGGTGCTCCATGACCTTTAATCAGCAGAGGAGTTGTAATCAAGGAATTTTCAATTAAATGAGTTGCATAAGTCCACACAATGGAGGCATACTTGATTACTGTGACTCAACAAAGCCCACCAGGCATGTGAACACTGTGACTCAGCAAAGCTCACTGGAACATGTCTGCTCAAATTTCTCCCAGGGACATGGATTGAGGGTATAAAATAAGGAACAGTTGCAGCATGTCTTGGCCTTTCTCCTCCCCCACCTACACTGGAAGCAACTAGCACGCTGAGAAGATGAAAATGTCAGTAGAGGAGGCTGGTCCAGGCGTCATGGGGAAGTCTGCATATTAAGGACTGTAACATCCAGTGGAGTGAGAAAATTGCTGATCTAAATACTGCCTAGTGTGATAAGGTCTATGATTTAGTTTTTGTTTTCCTTGGTAACTATCTCTGACCTTTTTATGCCTAACACTTATGATCACTTACAATCTATCTTTCTGTAGTCAATATTATTAGTTATATTTTAACTAAAACAGTGTATTTTGCTTGAAGTGCTTGGGAAACCTCAGCTCAGAAAAGCTGGTGAATGTTCTCTCCACGTTGCGGGAGGGGTAGACTGGGTAATAAACTTACACTGGTCAGACTTTTGACCAGGGCAGGACAATATAGCTCTTGGGTGCAAGGCTGGGGAGCTGGGGGGAATTCCCTGGAGCCTCTCTATTGTTAGTTCATGAGTGGCTGGGAGCAGCATTCATAAAACTCAGCTGGGTATGTCCCTGCCTTTGGATGTCTGTGTAAGTGCAGTATCTGCCAAAGGTTTGCAGCTTGTCACAGCACCACAGTGTGAGAGGAAGCCCAGGCTGGTGGGACAGAGGGCTCAGCAGTTCCCCAGTTCCAGGTTGCACCCTGGGAATCCTGTCACATACATGGACCAGATATCTGATAAAGGGGGACACGGTTCAGTCTTGCTGACAAAGTCATAACAAGATCCAATGGCTGGAAGGTGAAGTTAAACAAATTCAACCTTGAAATAAGATGCCATTTTCTAGCCTAAAGGGTAATTAAACATTGGAACAGCTTACCATCATTTGGAGTCTTTAAAATCACATTAGAGATCTTTCTAAAAGATATGCTTTAATCAAGATTCTGGGAGAGATTCTACAGCCCTTGTATGTGCATGGTTTCCTGCATGGTCATAGTGGTCCCTTCTGACTCTGAAATCTGTGAATCTATGAATCCCTTGTTCATTACCTCTCTTCATAAGCCATGGAGAGAACAAAAAGCTCCACATTGCCCTCAACATGCTCATAACACTTGCAGCTCTGCATTAGGACAAGGAATATTATCAAATTGAATGCTTCAGGGTTTCAGCTGGCTGTTTGCAGGAGTCAGGAAGGATTTCCTTCTGCCCCCAAAATGCAAAATTGACCAGATGTACCCTGGGTTTTTTCCCACCTTCGTCTGAAGCATCAATGTGTATGTAATTACCCACAACTGGAGATGAGATACTGGATGGGTGGATCAGGACTTTGAGGAGTCCTCGTTCTTAGATGATTGGCTGGTATGCCTTGTTCATATGCCCAGAGTCCAACTGAGCACCAGATTTTAGGGAAGGAATTTTCCCCCAGATCTACTTGGCAGGGACTTTTGGGTTTTTTTCCTCCTTCTTCTTCAGCATGGGGCAGGGATTACATGCTGGGATCATCTAGGCATATCTCACCTTGTCAATTCCCTGCCATTGCAGGAGCCCTGGTGGTATTTTGGTGTATCCTGTTCTCTGCCTGTGGCTCACAACAGTTTAGTCATCCAAGGACTGAAAGGCTTTGGTCTGATTAAAGTGATTGGACTTTATCTAGGGATAACTGGGTGAAATTTAATGCCTTGTGATACAGGAAGGCAATCTAGATGATTTAATAGTTCTGGGCTTAAGTGCTATGAAACAATAAATTATTAGCATATTGTTACTGGAGAAAATATTTACATTAATTAAAATATCAGTTTTTGAAGTGTACATATTGTGGACTATATTTCACATACATTGACAACAGCTACTGATGGAGTTCTAGTGCACAGAAGGTCTCCATATGAATATCCAACAGCCCCTCGATATCTTCCACCCCTATAATACAAAATAGAGTAAACGATACAAAATACTGAATTGATATTAAACTGTTCTCTATAGTTGTAAATAAATTCAGTCTAAGTAAAAGAGTGATATATCAGATCTGTATATAGATTTATAAGAAAACAATTTCTTCTTGTAAATACATCTTCTCATTACATAAATGTCTACGAATCCAGAGTTACTAGCTAAAGTTTGTCCTATCAGAACCAATTGGAAATATCTTTGCTGAAGTGTCTTCTGCTGAGAGCAGTGACCGTATTAAAAGATAAATCACTTATGTGAGGACAAATGATGACCTAGATGACCTCCTGAGGTCACTTCCAACCCTGATCTTCTATCATTCAAATACACATGGAAGTTTTAAAATATCTATTTGTTTCCAGCTGCTGATTTCACTTTGTGACAGGATATCTGACGGGGGATTTAATTCTAGAAATTGCCTTCAAGTATTCTGGTACATACTCTTGAGATGATAGGGTGTTGGTGGGCTCTGAGTATGCTTACTATGTATGACTGCCTGCACTTTCAGGTTCCAATTTAGCACAGTACTTAAACCCATGTAAAATCCCAATGAGTTCAATGGGATTTAACCACATGCTTAAAGGTTAGGTATGGGCCTTGGAGAGCTAGCATGAAGGGGGTTCTGAAAGAGTATGTAAAAACTGAGGGAACTAAATCCAAAGTTTGACCAGCTTAATTTGTTTCCTGTGTCTTCAAACATGGACTGCTAACTCCTGGATATTGATGCCCAAACCTCACTGTTAGCAAACAGCACCTTGACCAGTCAGAAACATTAAAACTTTTAGTACCCTCTCCTAGTTCCTCATCCATGCTGCAGCTCCAATTCTAAATCTATAACTAGCAGCACTTGTAAAATTCCTTTCAGATGGCTGGTTATAGCTAGACAACAAAACTAACTAGAAAATTTAAAAAATAAGTAACCTCAATTTTCTGACCTGTAATTGGAAGTTCTTTAAGATGTGTGGTCTTTATCAGTATTTCTCACACGGGATGTTGCATGCACACCCTGTGCCTGAGTCCGGAAATTCTAACAAGCAGTGTCTGCTGCTCATGTGCAGAACACCTCCTCGTGCTCCTGACCAAGGGCATAAGAAGCAGTGTGGGCTGATGCCTCTCCAGTTCCTCTTCTTACTGCAAACCCAACAGAATTCAAAGCAGAGGGTACGGAGGGCAGGAAGTGGAATATAGATAGGGACACACATCTCAAATAACCTCCAGTTACAGATGAGTAACCTCCATTTCTTCTTTGAGTGCTGCTCCCTACGTGTATTCCACGTGTGGGTGATTGACAAGCAATGCTAATTGGAGTGCGATGAAGCCAGCAGCAAAGAAGCTTGCAGTCCTTCAGTTCGCACTGCCCCATCTATAGCAGAGGCCTCACCCAGCACCTTGTATCTAGCAACCATGTGGACAGAGCTCTAGGTGGCTGCCCTGTTTGAAACTTTGTTCAGGGATGCTGTAGAGGCAGCTTGTGCTCTTGTAGAGTGTGCCCTGACTCCATATTGACCAGGGCATGTCTGACATGGAGGGAAAGAATTATTTCCTCTTCAGCTGAAGCAAGGGGTTTCAGAAAAAAAGGTAGGTAAAAGGATACTTTGGTTGATATGGAATTCAGAAATAACCTTAGGGAGGAAATTAGAATTGAGGAAATAGGATACCTTTTCTCTGTAAAACCCATATAAGGAAGGGTCTCCCAACTCACTTACTCTCCTGGCCGAAGTGATAACTAAAAATGCAACTTTTTTGGACAGATAGGACATGGAAGGCTTCACCAAGGATTCAGATGGTGAGCTGATGAGGGTTCACAGGACGAGATGGTGTGTGATTAAGGTGTAGATTTGACCATTGGAGGAAAGGTACTTGGGAGAGTGAAAACAGAATACCCATCTACTGGAGGAAGGAAGGCATTAATTGCTGTAAAATGGACCTGCAGTGAGCGAATGGAAAGGCCTAAGTTTTTCAGAGACCAGAGACAATCCAAAATCACCAGAATACCTGCAGTACCTGGAGAAGGATGATTATGCCACACCCAGGTAGAGAAATATCTCCATTTAGGTAGGTAGTAGGTCCTAGTTGAATCTTTCCTACTTTTGGTATGGACAGCCTGAACAGGTGCAGAAGAGGAGCATTCCATTTCCAATGCCCATTCGAACACCAGGCCGCAAGACGGAGTGAGTCTGGATTAAGGTGTCTGCTTCTATCCCCCTCCTGAGTTAGGAGATCTGGAAAGGGGTGGATCCTGATTGGGGGACAGGCTGATATTTTCAAGAGCATTAGGAATCAAAAGTGCCTAGGTCAACTGGGTGCTAGGAGAATGACTCTAGTCCTGTCATGATGGATCTTTCTCAGAACCTGTTTTATCAGGGGAATGGGAGGAAAGGCATATCTCAGATTGTTTCTCCATGACAACAGGAGAGCATTGCCCTGGGAGTCATGGCCCGTAGTACCTCTGGAGTAGAACAAGAAAGTATTCTGTTAGTTTGGGACACAAAGATATCAAATTGAGTTTTTCCTCACTAAGTGTATATTTCGCTCAGGGTAGAGTTGAACATTGTTGTTACAGTAATATTATAGTAATGTTATAGGTTATAATTTCATGTATGTAGTTATGAGGCTGAAAATGTGTCCTCATGGCTTAAAATTAGCCCTGGCAAAGACTATCCAAGAGCAGAGAGGCAGTTCACACCTCATCAGGACAGGTATGGGAAAACCCAGCCCAGCCTCACAGGAACAAAGTATGCTGGCTTAGACAGCAACAAAAGAATCTGTTGGACTATCAAGTGAGTCACCCCCCTTCCATTGGCCAGTTTTGGACTGCGATGAAGTAATGCTCACCTGACTCTGAAGGGGGGGGGGAGTATAGCCAAGAGGGAAGAAAGAACATGATAAAAGGAGAGACGTTTGCCATGCTCTCTCTCTCTCTTCCACCTACATCTACAGACATCAATAAATAGATTGGGCTACATTGGGATTTGTTTTTAAGTGACTTTCCAGTGGTTCTCAACCTGCAGTCCGCGGGCCACTTGTGGCCAATTAGCACAGAGCTGCAGCTCATGTGACATCCTCAGGTCATACAGGTAGTATTGGATGCAGCCAACAATGGTAAATAGGTTGAGAACCACCAGCTGGTGGAGACCATAAAGGTGTTTATCTTAAACATCAGCCTTCCAGGACCTAAACCAAAAGGTTGTCTTCTGGCTACTGTACTGGTCGCCAGTGCTTTGGAGACAAAACATAGGGGTCAAAGAGTATATCTGAGATGACAACTGCTGCCAGAAAACTTATGGAGCATGGATGTCATATATACAAGAAAGAGGAAGGAGAGAGAGGAAGTCCCTTTCAGGTGAAATTACTGAATCCTTTACCACAAAAGTAAATGGCTCTATTCACCTTGGGAAGTGTCAGATTTGAACACAGCATACACATTCTGAGCTTTCTTAGAGATCCATTTAGGTTTATTATGGCATTTCCATTTTCACTTTCACATCTTCTAGGAAGTACAGTGGGACGCACATCTCCTTTCTCTGAAGTTCAAAGGAAATATATCTAGACATCTCTCCTTGTTTTCTTGCTTGGTCTTTGTCTCTGCAGAGGGTTCCAGCTGTATATGAACAATATTAAATTCTTTCCTTATCACCAGGGACATATCATGAAGGAAAAGTCTTTCCTGAGTCTTTTCTTTATATTCCTCCAGTTCAGAGTTCATATCTATCTGGTACAAGCCAGAAATTTAAGGAAAAAGGCTGATTTACCATTATCTGGAGCAAAGCCCCAGCATTCAGAAGGGCGTTTTGCGGGCAGTTAGCTACAGTAGCCGAGGCAGGGTCTGAGGAACTAAACATCTATTGCTGGGTTGAGAGTGCTGAAACAGTCTAATGACAAGATATGTGATGGTTTCTAAAGCTTTACCTTTGTGATGGCTGCGTCACTGGATTAGGCCTCACCAGGACTGTTAGTGAAACCATGGATGCTGAAATGGAAAGTTCTTATGGGCTGCCCTGAGAAGTGCTACTGGAGAGAGAACCTTTGATCTTCTTTTACTGTTGTTCAGGACGAGACAGATTATGACTCCCTTGCTGAAACCAGAGGTATTGTTGAACCACCAGCCCTGACATGGGCCCTTTGAGCTCTTCGTTGCTTCTGGAGTTAAGCACTGAAGGCACTTCTATATTCATCCTGCCTTTTAACAGGCTTGTCTCCAATTGCAGGCTACACAGTGGGCCTGTGATGACCTCTACTTATTGTATCAAGTACAAATATTTAACCAAATAATCCACAGTAAACTTGGCCTCCCATGTGTTTCTTTGAATACCTCTACCTGTTGTCTCCTCATATATTTAGATAGTCAGCTCTTTTGGGACAGGGATTGATTTTGTATTATATGTTACATGGGTGTCATGGTGGATAATCAGCTGAACATGAGCTTCCAGTGCAATGTGGGACCAAAAGGGCTAACATGCTCCTTGTATCTATAAACAGGGGGACACTGAGTATAAGGAGAGAGGTTATATCAGCCCTCTATTTGATATTGGTGCAACTGCTAGTGGAATATTTTGTCCAGGTCTGGTGTCCACAATTCAAGAAGGTTGTTGAAAACTGAAGAGGATTCAGACAAGAACCATGAGAATAATTAAGGAATGGAAAAATGCTTTATTGAGATATATTCAAGGAGCTTAATCTGTCTTGGTTATCAAATAGAAGGTTAAGGGGTGACTTGATCAATGTCTGTACATACCTACATGAGCAACTGGAATCTGATAATAGAGGGCTCTTAAGAATAGCAGACAAAGCTATAACAAAATCCAATGGTTGGAAATTGAGGCTAGGCAAATGTAGACTAGAAAGAAGGCACATATTTTAACAGTGAGGGTAGTTAACCATTGGAACATTTTCCAAAGGTTGTGGTGGATTCTCCATCACTGGCAATTTTAAAATCAAGATTGGATTTTTTTTCCAAAAGATATGCGCTAGTTCAAACAGCAATTAATTCAGGAAAGTCCTATGACCTGTTTTATGCAGGTTAGACAAGACAATCATAACAATTACTTCTGGATTTATAATCTATGTATGTTTGCACAGTTCCTAGCACACTGGGGCCCTGGTTCCTGAATAGTGAATAAAGCAGAGTTCTGTAGAGCTCAAGCCCGAGCAAATCTGCCCCAATAATCAATGAGAACATAAGAACATAAGAATGGACATACTGGGTCAGACCAAAGGTCCCTCCAGCCCCAGTATCCTGTCTACCGACTGTCTGCCACGTGCCCCAGAGGGAGTGAACCTAACAGGTAATGATCAAGTGATCTCTCTCCTGCCATCCATTTCCACTCTCTGACAAATAGAGGCTAGGGACACCATTCCTTACCCATCCTGGCTAATAGCTATTAATGGACTTAACCTCCATGAATGTATCTAGTTCTCTTTTAAACCCTGTTATAGTCCTAGCCTTAACAACCTCCTCAGGCAAGGAGTTCCACAGGTTGACTGTGCACTGTGTGAAGAACTTCCTTTTATTTGTGTTAAACGTGCTGCCCATTAATTTCATTTGATGGCCCCTAGTTCTTACATTATGGAAACAAGTAAATAACTTTTCCTTATTCACTTTCTCCACACCACTCATGATTTTATATACCTCTATCATATCCCCCCTTAATCTCCTCTTTTCCAAGCTGAAAAGTCCTAGCCTCTTTAATCTCTCCTCCTATGGGACCTGTTCCAAAGCGCTAATCATTTTAGTTGCCCTTTTCTGAACTTTTTCTAATGCCAGTATATCTTTTTTGAGATGAGGAGACCACATCTGTACACAGTATTCAAGATGTGGGCGTACCATGGATTTATATAAGGGCAATAAGATATTCTCCATCTTATTCTCTATCCCCTTTTTAATGGTTCCTAACATCCTCTTTGCTTTTTTGACTGCCACTGCACACTGCGTGGATAGCAAAGACTATCCACGATGACTCCAAGATTTCTTTCCTGATTAGTTGTAGCTAAATTAGCCCCCATCATATTCTATGTATAGTTGGGGTTATTTTTTCCAATGTGCATTACTTTGCATTTATCAACATTAAATTTCATTTGCCATTTTGTTGCCCAATCACTTAGTTTCGTGAGATCTTTTTGAAGCTCTTCACAATCTGCTTTGGTCTTAACTATCTTCAGCAGTTTAGTATCGTCTACAAACTTTGCCACATCACTGTTTACCCATTTCTCCAGATCATTTATTAATAAATTCAATAGGATTCTTTCTAGGACTGACCCTTGGGGAACACCACTAGTTACCCCTCTCCATTCTGAAAATTTACCATTTATTCCTACCCTTTGTTCCCTGTCTTTTGACCAGTTCTCAATCCATGAAAGGATCTTCCCTTATCCCATGACAACTTAATTTATGTAACAGCCTTTGGTGAGGGACCTTGTCAAAGGCTTTCTGGAAATCTAAGTACACTATGTCCACTGGATCCCCCTTGTCCACATGTTTGTTGACCCCTTCAAAGAACTCTAATAGATTTGTAAGACATGATTTTCCTTTACAGAAACCATGTTGACTTTTGCCCAACAAGTTATGTTCTTCTATGTGTCTGACAATTTTATTCTTTACTATTGTTTCAACTAATTTGCCCGGTACTGACGTTAGACTTACCGGTCTGTAATTGCCGGGATAACCTCTAGCGCCCTTTTTAAATATTGGCGTTACATTAGCTAACTTCCAGTCATTGGGTACAGAAGCTGATTTAAAGGACAGGTTACAAACCATAGTTAATAGTTCCGCAACTTCACATTTGAGTTCTTTCAGAACTCTTGGGTGAATGCCATCTGGTCCTGGTGACTTGTTACTGTTAAATTTATCAATTAATTCCAAAACCTCCTCTAGTGACACTTCAATCTATGACAATTCTTCAGATTTATCACCTACAAAGCATTGCTCAGATTTAGGAATCTCCCTAACATCCTCAGGATGTGAAGACTGAGGCAAAGAATTCATTTAGTTTCTCCGCAACGACTTTATCGTCTTTAAGTGCTCCTTTTGTATCTCGATCGTCCAGGGGCCCCACTGGTTGTTTAGCAGGCTTCCTGCTTCTGATGTGCTTAAAAACATTTTGTTATTACCTTTGAGTTTTTGGCTAGCTGTTCTTCAAACTCCTTTTTGGCACTTATTACATTTTTACACTTAATTTGGCAGTGTTTATGCTCCTTTCTATTTACCTCACTAGGATCCGACTTCCACTTTTTAAAAGATGCCTTTTTATATGTCACTGCTTCTTTTACATGGTTGTTAAGCCACGGTGGCTCTTTTTTAGTTCTTTTACTGTGTTTTTTAATTTGGAGTATACATTTAAGTTGGGCCTCTATTATGGTGTCTTTGAAAAGTGTCCATGCAGCTTGAAGGGATTTCACTCTAGTCACTGTACCTTTTAATTTCTGTTTAACTAGCCTCCTAATTTTTGTATAGTTCCCCTTTCTGAAATTAAATGCCACAGTGTTGGGCTGTTGAGGTGTTCTTCCCACCACAGGAATGTTAAATGTTATTATATTATGGTCACTATTTCCAAGTGGTCCTGTTATAGTTACCTCTTGGACCAGATCCTGCACTCTACTCAGGACTAAATTGAGAATTGCCTCTTCCCTTGTGGGTTCCTGTACCAACTGTTCCAAGAAGCAGTCATTTAATTACAAGAAACAAACTGAATAAGAAACTGTATGACTGGCCAAACATTTAGAATTTGTGCAGGGTTTCTCATTTGCTTTGTCCAGTGGGGGTCAGGAAGTCTGGAAGCCATCTACGCTGTTGCATAGGAAGTAGAATGAACTGAGGATTTCCCCATACATGTGGAGATTATTGAGCTCCTTATGCCTCTTAGGCTACAGAACCCAAAGAAAAACCCAATGCTGCAATGGCCTGTTGGGCTATGCAGGAGAATAATGGAAGCATGGGGGGGGGGACTTAGTCTAGTTTCCAAACAAATTCTTGCAAAATATCTTTAAATTCTGAATTTAGTATTGGCAGTAATAACTATAAAGAACAGTATTACCATATTTTTAAAAGATTAAAATAAAATAATCTTACACAATTAATTCTGCGTGGTCAAATTGTACACGGCCCATTAGGGAATTTCTAACATAATCTGAATAAAATAGAAGAACGTCATCCAAAAGGCGAGTGATTGTAAAGAGATCCCTTTCTGTCCAAAGCTCTAATCCAATCAGAACAACATGAAGGCCAAATGGACGGTACATCTAAAAACACAAATATTAAAAAAATCATCTACATGTAACACTTTCAAACTATGATCCTTCACATAATCCACGTTGCTGGTGTCACTCCCCAGTCTATGTTCCTGTTTACCTCTTCAGCCACAGGAGCTGCACTACAGCTCAGAATAAAACCATAACCTTAAAGGGATACTGTTGCTGATCTGAAAAATCTTATTTCTGGCTGGAAAAATGTTTACATATTATAGTTACAAACAACACTCATGACTACTAAAGGTGAAATAATTTACCAGAAAAATATCTATTTTTTATTTGTTTATTTTGTGCAATTGGCTGTACTTTTGCTGTTCTGGTGATAGTCACTTCCACTTTCTGTCTCATGTGTATCGTGCTTCCTGGAACTGAGCATAGGGGTTACTATTAATGACTTAAAATTATGTTGCAGACAACAATCCAACAATATGTTGGCAGCATGCTGAACTGAATGAGGCTTGATAGAGGACCGACGTATTAACTGTACTAATATGAAGTGAAACTTTTTATAGGGACCTCAAAATTGATATAAAAAAACCCACATTTCCAAAGTTCAAGTTTCTGGTAGAGCATCTTTTAAATAAGTATGTCCTGACATTTAGATAAAAAAAAAAAAAAACATTATTTTAAAAGCTATTTATTATGGTTCTTCTGCTCCCCATTGATATTTATAGGGTCTTTTCAGCAAGGGAGAATGGACAGACCTGAAAACAACACCAGAAACCAGCTAAGGCCTTTGTCTCCCACTCACCCCCTCCTCACCCCTAAAATAATCCAAAATTTCCTTTCTCTCTGCATGTAGTTAAAGGGCAAAGAAGCAGAGGGGGCAGACGGGTAAAACCTGTTCATCATCATCCAGATCCCTTAACATGGCAGGGGATCAGTGGAAACTTAGGGACAGTGCAGGAGAGCTCCCATCTTCCCAGACACTTAGCATAGTGCTGGATAGCATTGGGAGCCCAAGGGAGAGTGGGGGTGCAGTCAGGAGCACCGCCAGCTTTTTGCCGCCCTAGGCAGCGGAAGGTCCCGCCCCCGAAATGCCGACGATGAGCGGGGCGGCCGAAGATCCGGCTGCCGCGGTCACCGCCCCCCAACTGTTAGCACCCTAGGTGACCGCCTAGATCGCCTAATGGGTTGCGCCGGTGCTGGGTGCAGTGAGGGCTCTTTCTTTACTCCCTTGATTTTTAAATGGAGGTTTTAAATTCAATAGCCTTTTCAGGTACCTGATGACTGGAAGTTGGAGAGCTCCAGACCAGGCACAGGTCACTGTGTCCCCTCATGGCTAGGCATAGCATAGCAGCCCTTTTGTCTGTTCCCCTCTGCCAGCAGTCAATTGGGCCACTGCATGATCTGTTCTTTCTTTCGAACCAGCTCCCTGGCCAAGTCACTTAGAGCCTCACTCCTCCCAGAATAACAAAAAGTCCAAATAAATCTACCGTCTAATGATCCTTTTTCTGGGGCTACTCATACCAGAGGAAGAGTCCTTGGTCGCAACGTTATCCTCGAAGACAGAAGACCTCAAAGGGGATCTGGTCCTTAGAGATAGAGTCCACATTTCTCTTTTTGGGAGAAATGCTCCAAAAACTTCCCTTTCTTAGGGAAAGCATGCCTTAAGGTTGATAGGGCACTTAATCTGTCTGGGGACATATGTACAGGGGGGTTTCCTGACCTGGCTTAGAGGGTGGTTTCAGGCAACATTCCATAGCCAACAGTCTGAGCTTTATCTCTGTGTTCTTCCTAGCCCTGGAGTTGTGGGCCAAACAGAAGAAACACATCTGGGAGATGTGGGACTCCCTGAAGCAAAGGATACACTTGGAGCGCCCCTACCGGTATAGTATCAGAGGGGTAGCTGTGTTAGTCTGAATCTGTAAAAAGCAACAGAGGGTCCTGGGGCACCTTTAAGATTAACAGAAGTATTGGAGCACAAGCTTTCGTGGGTGAATGCCCACTTCATCAGACACAAGTAATGGAAATTTCCAGAGGCAGGTATAAATCAGTATGGAGATAACGAGGTTAGTTCAATCAGGGAGGGTGCTAGCAGAGCACCTCACCCCCCCCCCCCCCCCCCCCCC
>NC_048298.1:345028326-345081909 GCF_013100865.1 Trachemys scripta elegans | reverse complement strand
GGGGGGGGGGGGGGGGGGGGGGGGGGGGGGGGGGGGGGGGGTGAGGTGCTCTGCTAGCACCCTCCCTGATTGAACTTACCTTGTTATCTCCATACTGATTTATACCTGCCTCTGGTAGCACCCTCCCTGATTGAACTAACCTCATTATCTCCATATTGATTTATACCTGCCTCTGGAAATTTCCATTACTTGCGTCTGATGAAGTGGGCATTCCCCCACGAAAGCTTATGCTCCAATACTTCTGTTAGTCTTAAAGGTGCCACAGGACCCTCTGTTGCTTCTTACCAGTATAGCATCCAGCAAGAGAGGAAACATTTGAAGACTGGCAAACCAGGAATACCCTGCCAGAAGAAGAGAAGTCTCCCAATAGAAAAGAGAGAGAAAACAGTTCTCTCACCTAATCTAACTATACTAAAAGTAAACAACAACTATAAAAACTAATTAACTTTGAAGAAAGAGAAAAGTCCATGTACGCTCCAGATGGACACACTAATGTTCAGTCTTGGGCCAAGATGGTAGAGAAGGAACTCCAGGCAGCTTATCCTCACACCCCTATCTAGACTTGGTGTCTGCCATGAGGAGGTATAGGTCTCATGTATGGGTCTAACAGACACTACTAGCTTAAAGTCTCCAATCAATGGCTCGAGAGATGCTTGCACACCTGAAGTGGCACACTCTTAGTGACAATACTCAAAGAAAAAATACTGTTCAAATTAAAAGAACCCAGAGTGAAAATAGCAAGATAACACTCCCTGGACCCAATACACAGGGGTTCTCATATCGGCTATAACACTTCTTCAATCGGCAAATATAATTTGTTAGATTTCAGCTTTAAAATCAAACTGGTACCTCAGCAAATTCTTAAAACTGACCTCTTTTCATGCTGAAATTAGCATGCAGAGAAAAATCACATGTACTGGAAGGTGCACAGGTTAAACTCAGGGCTTATGCTGGTGAGGTTATCCTGACTAAAGGGATATGCAAACCAGACATACGGATAAATAAACTGGAAACGTAAGATTTGTATTAATTAGTACCGGGAAAACGAGCACCCATTATTGGGATAAAAGTATCTTAATTCAAGCCCTTGGTCTCATCAAGAGATTGCAGTCATTGGAGAGATTGGGGACCAAAACAACTGAGAAAGAGTTTGAGGACATCTTGCAGATCATAGCAAAGCTCTTAACAAAGTACAGAGTGCACCTACCCCACAATTCATGACTCCTAGGAAAGTTCTCCTGACCCTAAGGCATAGGCTAAAATAGGATCTAGAGAGGCTCATTACTCAGGGAACCAGAGAGAAAAAGCAGAAGAACCAATAGAACATGTACACTCATTGTTCTTTGTAGGAAAAAAAGAGAAAAAGAGAGAAACCTTCACTTCCATATAGACCCAAAATAATTAAATATGTAAAAAGGGAACAATTTCTCCACTACCTACAGGAGAAATTTTTGGGGATGTGGCTGATGCCAAATATTTTTCTACACTGGATGCAGGTTTCTGGCAGGGGCTCTTACAAAAAGAGTTTGTGCACATTCCACACACCTTTTGGAAGACACGATTTCTGCAGACCACCATTCAGATTGCGTTCAGCAACTGAGATGTTTCAATGGAAAATACAACGATTTTTGCTGTTGTAGGGGGTATTAAGGTTTACCTAGATGATCTGATCTGGGGAAAAATAGTAGAAGTGCATGACCAGAGGCTCTGGGTAGCTTTGGAAATAGCAAGAGCTCCAGGGCTAAAGCTAAACAAACAAAAATGCAAATTCCATGTAATGGAAATAACGTACCTGTGAGAGAACACAGAAAGGTGTACAGGTAGATCATAGTAAGTATGAGGCCATCGCTAATGTGCCTGCCCAATGGAAAAGGAAAGGATACAGAGATTCTTTGGAAGGTGCATTTCATAGGGAAATTTGGGCCTAATTAGCTACCCCAGGGATTGGCAACCTTTGGCACGCGGCCCGCCAGGGTAAGCCCCCTGGCGGGCTAGGCTGGTTTGTTTACCTGCCGCGTCCGCAGGTTTGGCCGATCGTGAGTCCCACTGGCCACAGGTCGCCGTTCCAGGCCAATGGGGGCTGCGGAAGTGGCAGCCAGCACATCCCTTGGCCCGCGCCGCTTCCCACAGCCCCCATTGGCCTGGAGCGGTGAACCGCAGCCAGTGGGAGCCGTGATCGGCCGAACCTGCGGATGCAGCAGGTAAACAAACCAACCTGGCCCACCAGCAGGCTTACCCTAGCGGGCCGCGTGCCAAAGGTTGCCGATCCCTGAGCTACCCAAACCAACAACCAGAGAATGCTGCTATGCAAAGACTTCCAACAAACATGGCATGCAAATTTTAATAAAGAGTTTGAGAAACTGAAGGAGTTAATGATGTTTTGTTTAATTAATGAGGCCCAGCACAAAACTAAATTGTCCAATGACTTCTGCAAGTAGGTCATTGGTTCTGTCCTCTTACAACAGTATGGTTAAAACTGGCGACAGGTGACCTACGCATCACAGCTGCTAACAAAAACTGAGTGTCAATATGCTCAGAGAGAGGTGGTGGCCTTGGCCTGAGTACATGGATGTATAAAGTTTCAAGTCTATGGGAAGCAATGTAACTGACCATTAACCACGTACTGCCATTGCCCAAAGAGGCCTGGCAACCCCTCTCTCTCCCCCTGCCCCACGAATACAGAGATTATTTTTTCAATTACAAATGTATGATTTGCAAAACAAATATAAACCTGAGAGATATTTGGTGGTTGCAGACACACTCCCAAGAACAAAAGTCCAGAGATAGACATTGTATATGTCAATTTGATAAATAAATAAAAACACCCACTCTGTCTCAAAAGAAAAGAGGACTGCGATTGCCACAGCAAAACCTCAGGATGAGAACCTGGGGAAAGCAATTAAGGCTATTAGCACAGGGTGTCCAAGAGAGCATATTCCCAGCCCCTATCACCAAGTCAGGAGGAAGTGTTCCGTCCTAGATTAAATTTTGTTTAAAGAAATTTGGATGGTGATCCCTAAGATGTGACAGAAAAATATGTTAAAAGGAATACATGAAGGTCATTTAGGGACTGAAAAATCTCAGAGAAGGGCTAAAGATGTTTTATGCTGGCCTAAAATGAATACCAACATTGAGGAAGTTGTCACAGTTTGATGCATATGCCAGGAATTCAGATCAAGTCAGGCAAAAGAGCCCATGTTGATGGCCCAGAAAAACTGACCTCCAGGAACAAATCAGGCATAGATTTGTTTATATTAGTAGGGGGGAAAAACAACAACAACAACAACGATGTACTTGTCCTAGACTATTATTCTTACTAAGCTGAGATAGCTTTACTAGAAAATATTTCAGCTAAACAAACAACTGGGTTTATATTCTTCCTAGGCATGACATATCTGATATTGTAATGTCTGACAATCGGCTGCAATTTAGTGGGCAGGAGCTTAAGCAATTTGCTATGAAGTTTGGGATTAGGCATAACTACTAGTCCTCATTAAAGCGTCCGGCTAATAAAGCGGCTACTAATAAGGACTGCAGAATAGGCCTCTGAGCCATACTTAGAACTGTTAAATTTCAGGATGAAACATGGATTTTCACCTGGTTGCCCTGGATTTGAGGAGTGTGTATACCCCAGAATGGGATCAAGCTAATTTCAACCATATTATGTGCATTCAGCCACCCTGAATTAATGAAATAGAACACCACATAGTTAAGGGTTAATTTGGAGACAGACTTTCAGAAGCAAGGTCAAAAATCGATAAAGTTTCTGCTAATCAGAATGGGAGGAGGGGACAAACAAGTAAACAATTGAAACTAAAAACCTTGGTGGTTGGAAAACCTTGAGTCTAGATGCCTCTGATATTAAACATTTATAGAAAGTTAAAAAAAGTGATGCTACATTAGGGGTCATTATGACCTATGTGTTTTGTAAAAGTTAGTTATAAAAGATTAGCTAATAAAGTGTACTTTGGATCAGTCCTCTGAAGCCATCTTAAGAGATGTTTTTCCTGACTTCTTTTCTCCCCAATGGGTGTGCAACTGGCCACTGCAAACCCACTGTTAATTATTCAATACCATTCCAGATGTTAGGTAAATATCTGGGATGTTCTAAACCTATTGCTTATGTTTGTGTTTGCTTAAATCTAATAAACTGCAGTTTTAGATAGGATTCATGCAAGTAAGGGTGCTCTATCAAATGGAAGTACTGTGTTCCTGTTGATTTATTCCTTACACTACCTGGAGTGAAGTAGTTAAGTTGCCCCTGTTGGGGGTTCTGAAAACCCCAGGTAACAACCTATCTATAAAAAGCAACAGAGGGTCCTGTGGCACCTTTGAGACTAACAGAAGTACTGGGAGCATAAGCTTTCGTGGGTAAGAACCTCACTTCTTCAGATGCAAGTAATGGAAATCTCCAGAGGCAGGTATATATCAGTGTGGAGATAACGAGGTTAGTTCAATCAGGGAGGGTGAGGTGCTCTGCTAGCAGTTGAGGTGTGAACACCAAGGGAGGAGAAACTGTTTCTGTAGTTGGATAGCCATTCACAGTCTTTGTTTAATCCTGATCTGATGGTGTCAAATTTGCAAATGAACTGGAGCTCAGCAGTTTCTCTTTGGAGTCTGGTCCTGAAGTTTTTTTGCTGTAAGATGGCTACCTTTACATCTGCTATTGTGTGGCCAGGGAGGTTGAAGTGTTCTCCTACAGGTTTTTGTATATTGCCATTCCTGATATCTGACTTGTGTCCATTTATCCTCTTGCGTAGTGACTGTCCAGTTTGGCCAATGTACATAGCAGAGGGGCATTGCTGGCATATGATGGCATATATAACATTGGTGGACGTGCAGGTGAATGAGCCGGTGATGTTGTAGCTGATCTGGTTAGGTCCAGTGATGGTGTTGCTGGTGTAGATATGTGGGCAGAGTTGGCATCGAGGTTTGTTGCATGGGTTGGTTCCTGAGTTAGAGTTGTTATGGTGCGGTGCGTGGTTGCTGGTGAGAATATGCTTAAGGTTGGCAGGTTGTCTGTGGGCGAGGACTGGCCTGCCTCCCAAGGTCTGTGAAAGTGAGGGATCATTGTCCAGGATGGGTTGTAGATCACTGATGATGCGTTGGAGAGGTTTAAGCTGAGGACTGTAGGTGATGGCCAGTGGAGTTCTGTTGGTTTCTCTTCTGGGCCTGTCTTGTAGCAGGAGTCTTCTGGGTACACGTCTGGCTCTGTTGATTTGTTTCTTTATTTCCTTGTGTGGGTATCGTAGTTTTGAGAATGCTTGGTGAAGATCTTGTAGGTGTTGGTCTCTGTCTGAGGGGTTGGAGCAGATGCGATTGTACCTCAGTGCTTGGCTGTAGACGATGGATCGTGTGGTGTGACCGGGGTGGAAGCTGGAGGCATGAAGGTAGGCGTAGCGGTCGGTGGGTTTTCGGTATAGGGTGGTGTTAATGTGGCCATCGCTTATTTGTACGGTGGTGTCCAGGAAGTGGACCTCCCGTGTAGATTGGTCCAGGCTGAGGTTGATGGTGGGGTGGAAGCTGTTGAAAGCATGGTGGAATTCTTCCAGGGCCTCCTTCCCATGGGTCCAGATGATGAAGATGTCATCAATATAGCGTAGGTAGAGAAGGGGCATGAGTGGACGAGAGCTGAGGAAGCGTTGTTCCAGGTCAGCCATAAAAATGTTGGCATATTGTGGGGCCATGCGGGTGCCCATAGCGGTGCCACTGGTCTGGAGGTATATATTGTCACCAAATTTGAAATAATTGTGCGTGAGGATAAAGTCACAGAGCTCAGCAATAAGTTGTGCTGTGTCATCATCAGGGATACTGTTCCTGACAGCTTGTATTCCATCTGTATGTGGGATGTTTGTGTAGAGAGCCTCTACATCCATGGTGGCTAGGATGGTGTTTTCTGGGAGGTCACCAATGCATTGTAGTTTTCTCAGGAAATCTGTGGTGTCACGGAGATAGCTGGGAGTGCTGGTGGCGTAGGGTCTGAGTAGGGAGTCCACATATCCAGACAGTCCTTCAGTGAGAGTGCCAATGCCCGAGATGATGGGGCGTCCAGGATTTCCAGGTTTGTGGATCTTAGGTAGTAGATAGAATAACCCCGGTCGGGGCTCTAAGGGTATGTTGATTTGTTCCTGTGTTAGTGTAGGGAGTGTCCTGAGTAGATGGTGCAGTTTCTTAGTGTATTCCTCAGTGGGATCTGAGGAAAGCGGCCTGTAGAATTTGGTATTGGAGAGTTGTCTGGCAGCCTCCTTCTGGTAGTCAGACCTGTTCATGATGACAACAGCACCTCCTTTATCAGCCTCTTTGATGATAATGTCAGGGTGGTTTCTGAGGCTGTGGATGGCATTGCGTTCTGCACGACTTAGGTTATGAGGCAAGCGATGTTGTTTTTCCACAATTTCTGCCTGTGCACGTCGGCGGAAGCATTCTATGTATAGGTCCAGACTGTCATTTCGACCCTCAGGAGGAGTCCATGTGGAGTTCTTCTTCCTGTGTTGTTGGTGGGAGGGTATCTGTGTATCAGTGCGCTGTTCAGCGTTATCATGAAAGTATTCTTTGAGTCGGAGGCGGCGAAAGTAGGCTTCCAGATCACCACAGAACTGTATCATGTTCGTGGGGGTGCTGGGGCAAAAGGAGAGTCCCCGAGATAGGACAGACTCTTCTGCTGGGTTGAGTGTGTAGCTGGATAAATTGACGATATTGCTGGGTGAGTTCGGGGTACCCCTGTTGTGGCCCCATGTGGCAGGTAGGATTTTAGACAGCTTACGGTCCTTTTTCCTTTGTAGAGAGGTGAGGTGTGTAATGTAGATCTCCTGTCTTATTTTAGTAAAGTCCATTTGTGTGGAGGGTTGGTTATTTATGAAAGTCTCCAGGTTGGAGAGCTCTTTCTTGATGTTTTTCTGTTTGCTGTATAGGATGCTGATCAGGTGGTTCCTCAGTTTCTTTGATAATGTATGGCATAATCTCTCACTGTGGTCTGTGCAGTATGTAGATAGCAATGGATTTTTCACCTTCAGTCCATTTGGTATGATGTCCATCCGTTTGCATTTGGAAAGGAAGATGATCTCTGTCTGTATTTGTGCAAGTTTCTTCATGAGGTTGATAGATTTCCATTCCATACGGCTAAATGCAGTGCCTTGCATGGTGTCAAGTATCAGAGGGGTAGCCGTGTTAGTCTGAATCTGTAAAAAGCAACAGAGGGTCCTGTGGCACCTTTGAGACTAACAGAAGTACTGGGAGCATAAGCTTTCGTGGGTCAGAACCTCACTTCTTCAGATGCAAGTAATGGAAATCTCTAGAGGCAGGTATATATCAGTGTGGAGATAACGAGGTTAGTTCAATCAGGGAGGGTGAGGTGCTCTGCTAGCAGCTGAGGTGTGAACACCCAGGGAGGAGAAACTGTTTCTGTAGTTGGATAGCCATTCACAGTCTTTGTTTAATCCTGATCTGATGGTGTCAAATTTGCAAATGAACTGAAGCTCAGCAGTTTCTCTTTGGAGTCTGGTCCTGAAGTTTTTTTGCTGTAAGATGGCTACCTTAACATCTGCTATTGTGTGGCCAGGGAGGTTGAAGTGTTCTCCTACAGGTTTTTGTATATTGCCATTCCTGATATCTGATAGCAGAGCACCTCACCCTCCCTGATTGAACTAACCTCGTTATCTCCACACTGATATATACCTGCCTCTAGAGATTTCCATTACTTGCATCTGAAGAAGTGAGGTTCTTACCCACGAAAGCTTATGCTCCCAATACTTCTGTTAGTCTCAAAGGTGCCACAGGACCCTCTGTTGCTTTTTACAGATTCAGACTAACACGGCTACCCCTCTGATACTTGACACCAGTTTGGGGTGAGTCTACCCCATTTCTCAGCAGTTTCTCCTGATTCTGGTATTCTCAGTTGCGATCCACTGAGGCACAGTAACGGACAGGTTTGGCCGTACAGTGGTATATAGCCACCAGGATTGGCATGAGACAGGGGGAGCACATGTGCGGCTCAAACAGGCACTGCTACTAAGCGTCTCCAATCGCAAGTGCAGGGACTCAGACTTACCTCAAGAGGAGAATCCACAGGAATGGGATAAAACATTTAAATTTCCCCTTAACTTCCAGCTTCCAATAACCTAGTAGAGAAAACTTTTAAAAACGGTATGAAGATGATAATTGGTGGGAGCATGGAAACAAAGCCGGCTTGATTTCTTGCAAAATACACAATTCCTCCTCAAATTATGACAGGCCCTGCTTTCAATAGGAAAGAAGGTGATAAATCAGTTGGACTTAATCCGTACCAGAGCTGCAACCCTCTATACAGGTAACCTGTGCAGGGGACTAAGGGGGCACCTTATGCCCTCTGATTCCCAAGTGCAGATATATAACATCAGGCAAAATTGTGCACATAATAAATAAGAGCAAATAACTCACCTCACTTGTAAAGTGAATATACTGAAGCATCTTCAGTGTCAACAAAGTTTGATTGGAATCTTCAAGGCGAAACTATGAGTAAGAAGATCAAAATGTCTTAGAATTTTCATTCTGAACAGAAAATTATTCCTATGTGAGATCTTTAAACAGCAGCAGATGTTTCATGAAAAATCTTTCCAAATTAACTGTGATTCACACAAATTTACCAACATATCATTTCACTTCTCTCATTCATTTTTATTAATTTATTTTTTCCATTTTCATGCCAATTATATTTCTGTGATTTTGTTCCTCTTAAAATAGAATTTTCACCCTATGATACAGATTGAAGAGCCTACTATCAAATATTTGTTCTCCATGTAGGTAATTATAGATTGTGGTGAAGTCATCCCTTAACCTGCTCTTTGTTGAGGCTAAATAGATTGAACTCCATGAGTCTATTGCTATAAGACATGTTTCTAATCCTTTAATCATTTTCATGGTGGCTCTTTGAACCCTCTCCAGTTTATCAAACATTCTTCTTGAATTGTGGACACCAGAATAGGACACAGTATTCCAGTAGTGGTTGCATCAGTATCCAATACGGAGGCAAAGATTCCTGTTTAAGCATCATATTAGCCCTTTTGGACAAAGCATCACATTGGAAGCTCATGTTCAGCTTGGAGTAAACATATATTTTAGGAACTCAACCAATCTTGATTTTAAAACTTCAGTGCCAGTAAATCCACCATGTCCCTTTATAAGTTGTTCCAATGCTTAATTGACATCATTGTTAAAATTTACCAACGTGAATTTATTTAGCCTCAATTTTCAGACATTAGGTCTTGTTATGTCTTCATCTGTTAGACTAGAGAATCCTCTACTATCAGAAATCATCTCCCAATGCTATAGGCTGATCAAATCACTACTTAATCTTTTCCTTTGGAAACTACCTACATTGAGCTTCTTAAATCTCTGACTGGAAGGCAGGTATTTAATTGTCCCAGTGAGTATTCTCTGAACCCTCATCAATTTTTCAATACCCCTTTTAAAGTGGACTGCACACAGTATTCTAGCAATGATGCAACAATGCTGGAGATAGAAGCAATACCACCTTTTTATTCCAACTCAGTTATTGCTCTGTTTAAACTTCCAATAATTGTGTTAGTTCACTTAGCTACAGCACTGAACTAACAGTTCATGTGCAGTTGGTTATCCTCCATCACTCCGAAATGATTTTCAATCAGTGATTTCCAAGGTATAGTCTTCAATCCTACAAATCACTAATCTCCAAAGAGTAGGTCCACACTGCAGGCTTACCATCTGTTCTTACATGTGTTTTAGCCCAAACCCAACTACCTTACACATGAAAAATTCTTAGCCACATGCTTATTAGTGCTCTGAAGAAATGGTTACTCACCCTGTGCAGTAACTTTGGTTCTTCAAGATGTGTCCCCCTTCGGGTGCTCCACGTTAGGTGTGCTAGAGCCCCCTGTGCCTTTGAATGGAGATTTCTCATAGCAGTGTCCGTTCAGCCCACACATGCTTCTTAGACAGTCTCGTGCTCCGTGCCACTGTTATATAGCACTGCGCTGGAAAACTGCCCTCAGTTCCTTCTCTACCATGAAGCTCCATGGCAGAGAACTCCGAAGTAAAGGGATAGCAAGGCGGGAAGTGGAGCACATGTAGGACAAATCTCAAATAACCACAGTAACTACACACAATGAGTAACCAATTTCTTTTTCTTTGAGTAGCATACACACGGCTGCTCCACTCTAGGTGATTACTGAGCAGTACCTTCTAAAACAAAGGCGGCTTCAGAATGAGTCCAGTATGGAAGAAAGTACAGCTAAGCCGAAGATAGTATCAGAGGCAGAATCGTGGATTATAACAGAGTGTTTGATGATCATATGTACAGATGCCCAAGTTGCAGTTTTACAGGTTTCAATAATCAGCTCATTCTTGAGGAAGGCTGTAGAAGTGGC
This sequence comes from Trachemys scripta elegans, assembly GCF_013100865.1. NCBI lineage: Eukaryota > Metazoa > Chordata > Testudines > Emydidae > Trachemys > Trachemys scripta. The sequence continues at coordinate 345,071,530 of NC_048298.1, read as the reverse complement.
AATGGAACTGGTAGAATAAGTGCGTATTTCCAAAGGTGGTTGAATATTGCAAGACTGGTAATGAGTTAATGAAACCTGATATCCACTTGGAAAGTCTCTGGTTAGAGATCGCTGACCTTTTTGACCCATCTGTTAGCAAAACAAATAACCTGTGGGTCATTCTGAAGAGCTTTGTCCTATCTTGATAGAAGGCTAAGGCCCTCCTGATGGCAAAGGTGTGTAGCAGTGCCTCCTGGTGATTTAGATGAGGTTTGGGGTGGAAGACCGGCAGATGAATGGGCTGCTTGATGGAACTTGAAAGAAACTTTAGGTAAGAATTTGGGGTGGTGCCATAGCATGACCTTGTCCTCAAAAACACTGTGTGGGGGGCTATGCCATCAAGGCCGCTATTTCTCCAACCCATCATGCCCACATTATTACTATCAGGAGTGCTGTTTCATTGACAAATGGAACAGGGAACAGATAGCTATAAGTTTAAAGGGCAATCTTGTAAGGCCTTTAAGGACCAGACTGAGGTCCCATACTGCAGTACGGTGTTGGAATGGTGGATCATTGCAGGAGGACATGCAAATGGGACTCCTGTGCATACGTTGTGAGGGTCTTTCCACCAATTCAGGGATTGTTTTACAGAGGTAGGTATGGAAAGAAGCATATTTAAACTGTGTCTGGTTGGTGAATACACAGCTATGAGCCACCCTTGAAGGCAGAGCATTTGAAGACTGGCATTTTCTGTAATGAAAGTAGTGGCTGCCATGTGCCCCAGTAATTGCATACAGTTTCTGACTGGTTTGGAGGCTGAGCTGAATTGTGTTTGCTATGTTAGAAAGAGTCACAAACCTGTGCAGAGGAAGGGTAGGCTCTTCCTGTTACTGAATCAAAACAACCCTAGGAATTCTTAATTTTGCACAGAGGTCAAGGTGGATTTTTGCATGTTCAGTTTGATAGATAAGAAGCTGAGGAGAGCTTACTACAGCTTAATTAGAGCACCAGGAGCCAATTAAGGCCCTGCCAGAGACCTAATTAAAAAACCCTGCTTCCGTCAGACAGGAGGAGAGAAGGAGAGCTGACTGTAGTTTATGGAGGGGTACTGTTATTGATCAGAGTACCAGGGGAAGGGAAACCCTGCCAAAGCAGAGCAGAGGGACTTCCCCAGCACAGATGACAAAGAGAAACACTGCCCAAAGGGAAAGAGGGTAAGAAGCCTATGAATCTGAAGGGGCTGGGACCCAGAAAAGGGGATGGACCAGGGTCCCTTCCCTGTTCCCCTTCTCTCCCCCACCAAGGCACTAGCAGAACCATCAACACCCAAGAATAGGAGCAAGGGGTGGCGCCCTGACCCATCACAGCAAGGAAAAGTGCAGGACCCACCACAATAGAGTTGGCTATTTGCCACAAGTTGTAGGTCCAATTCGAGGAAGAGATCTATGACCTCACAAGTTGCCTGAGAAATCAGTTCCATGGAGTGGCCTTTCAGCAACCAATCATCCAGGTAAAGGAATACTCAGTTACCTTGCCTGCAGAGCTGTGCTGTTACTACGAACATAACTTTCAAAAAGACCCTCAGGACAGATGAGAGGTCGAAGGGGAGCACTCAGTATTGAAAGTGGTCCTGGCCAACAATGAAATGGAGGAATCACTTGTGGGATGGTGGATAGCAAAGTGGAAATACATGTCTTGAAGGTCAATGGCTAAGAACCAATCCTCTTGCTTTAGTGATGGAATTATTACTGCAAGAATCACCATTCTGAATTTCTGTTCCTTCACACAGGTGTTGAGTACTCTCAAGTCTAGGACTCCAACTTCTACTCTTTTTTGGTACCAGGTACTCCCAAGTGTAAGAAAGAGTTTATTTCTTGAAAAAGCAAGCTCTTATTAGAGGGGTCCCTGAAGAGGGACAGAGAGGTGGGATTCGTTGGTGGAAGTGAACTAAAGTGGATGGTATATCTTGTGGAGAGATGATCTCCAAAACCCACTTGCCATAGTGATCAACTCCCAGTCTTGCCTGAAGTGGTGAAGGTGGTCACTAAAGGAATGAAGGCTGGTGAATTGGTTCAGTTGAAGAGTATAAAGATGGCAATTCAAGCACTCGATCAACCCATCAAAATTGCTACTTGCAGGTGCATGAGTGTAGGTCAGGAGGCTGAAAAGAGGACGGTTTCCTTCCCTTCCTTCTGCTGCTTGGGAGAGTTTCATATCTCACAAAAGTGCTCCATCTGCTCCTTTTTTAAGGACAGGACAAGAAAAAATAGGGAGCTAAAACTGAATCTCTTAATGATGGAGCTTCCCTTCCAACAAGCCTCAGATCCAGGCCAGGAGACTGCCCTCTGTACATCAGTCATTGAGTGAACACCGTCCTGTCAACTTTGGCATATTCACCTGGGTCTACCTGAGGTAAATCCATGGAGAAGACTCCTAGAAAATGGAGCCATTCTCCACAGAAAAATACATGTAAAAAAGACCTTGGTCCCCATGGAGCAAGACCACTGCAGAGACTTCACGTCCCACACTGCTATAGCTGAGGCTCCAATCTCTCTCTATACCTATCCTGTGCCCAGGGTCCAGGCTCAGCAGAGAAAAAAGAGTCATTGGTCGTCTTGCCAGGTTTGAGTATGGCAATGACTATTGCCTCCTGCCAGGCTTTTGGGATGCATCTGGATTCCATGGGTTTGATGTACAGTTTCACCAGCCATTACAGTCCCCTGCGACCTAGTTGATGAAGAAATTCTGGGGGGAATACCATCTCTGCCAGCCCCCTTCCCTTTCTTCATTGTGGCTAAACCTTCTTTCACTTCATCTGTACTGATGGCCGATGACTGGTTCTGCTCAATAATGATCCAAAGCGGTGTGGACCAATGCACATCCATTTTCATTATCTAAGTCACATGCCACCAGCAGAAGATTGATTTTCTTTTTTGGTGATTCGCTTTCTGTAGTTTCCACAGTGGAGTGTTGCTTTTTAAGATTTCTGAAAGCATTCTCCACACTTCGTCCCTCTCAGATTTTGGAAGGCAATTCAAATCCTTAAATCTTATATCAAGTGCTGTAGCTATCTTTAGAAATCTCACATTATTACCTTCTTTGTGTTTTGTCAAATCTACAGTGAAAGTGTTCTTAACATGAACAACATGTGCTGGGTCATCATCCAAGACTGCTGTAACATGAAATATATGGCAGAATGCGGGTAAAACAGAGCAGGAGACATGCAATTCTCCCCCAAGCAGTTCAGTCACAAATTTAATTAAACACATTTTTTTTTAAATGAGCATCATCAGCGTGGAAGCATGTCCTCTGGAATGGTGGCTGAAGTATGAAGGGGCATACAAATGTTTAGCCTATCTGGCACGTAAATACCTTGAAGTGCCAGCTACAAAAGTGCCATGTGAACACCTGTTCTAACTTTCAGGTGGCATTGTAAATAATAAGCAGGAAGCATTATCTCCCATAAATATAAACAAACTTGTTTATCTGAGCGATTGGCTGAACAAGAAGTAGGACTGAGTGGACTTGTGGGCTCTAAAACAGTGGTTCTTAAACTTTTGTACTGGTGACCCCTTTCACATCGCAAGCCTATGAGTGCGTCCCCCCCTTATAAATTAAAAACACATTTTAATATATTTAACACCATTATAAATGCTGGAGGCAAAGAGGGGTTTGGGGTGGAGGTTGACAGCTTGCAACCCCCATGTAATAACCTCACAACGCCCTCAGGGGTTCCGACCCCCAGTTTGAGAACCCCTGCTCTAAAGATTTACATTGTTTTATTTTTGAGTGCAGAAATGTAACCAAAAAATATCTACATTTGTAAGTTGCACTTTCATGATAAAGAGATTGCACTACAGTACTTGTATGAGGTGAATTGAAAAATACTATTTCTTTTATCATTTTTACAGTGCAAATATTTGTAACAAAAAATAATATACAGGGAGCACTGTACACTTTGTTTTCTGTGTTGTAACTGAAATCAATATATTTGAAAATGAGGAAAAAATCCAAACATATTTAATAAATTTCAATTGGTATTCTATTGTTTAACAGTATTATTAAAAGTGTGATAAATCACGATTCCTTTTTTTGAGTTAATCGCATGAGGTTAACTGCAAGTAATCGACAGCCCTAATAATAAATTATAAATTTGAGCAAAATTTGTATTGGTGAAGAACTGATGCCAATATGAGACAGTCTGTTGATTTTATTTCAGAACATATTTTTCTAGATATTTTTAAGACGCCTTCCTCAATCTCAAGCAGATTCATCCAGCCTTAACCAATATTATTTTCACACAGGCTAAACACCAACAACTACAGCTAGTGACAACTAAATTTCATGGTCAGGCAAATTATGTAAGTGAGCTTTTTTCTTCAGTCATAGATTCCAAGTTCGGAAGGGACTACTGTGTTCATCTAGTCTCATCTCCGGTATCACACAGGCCATAAATCCTCCCCAAAATAATTCCTAGATCATATCTTTTAGAAAAATGCACAATCTTAATTTTAAAATTGCTAGTGAGGGAGAATGCACCATGACCCTTAGTAAGTTGTTCTAATGGTTGATTACATTCCCTGTTAAAATTTTGCATCTTATTTGGAGCCTGAATTTGTCTAGCTTCAATTTCCAGCCATTGAATGATGTTATACCTTTCCCTGCATGACTGAAGAACCCATTATTAAATATTTATTCCCCATGTAGGTATTTATAGACTGTGATCAAATCACCCCCTAACCTTCTCCTTGTTAAATACATTGAGCAATTTAATCATTCTCATGGCTTACCTCTGAACCCTCTCCAATTTATCAACATCCTTCTTGAACTGTGGATTCCAGAACTGGATACACTATTCCCACAGTGCCACATACAGAGGTAAAATATCCTCTCTACTCCTACTTGAGATTCCCCTATTTAGGGCATCCAAGGATCACATTAGCCCTTTTGGCCAGAGCATTACACTGAGAGCTCAGCTGATTATCCGTCATGATGGCTGAATCTTTTTCAGAGTCACCACTTCTTGGGATAGAGTCCCCCATCAGGTAAGTATGGCCTACATTCTTTATTTCTTGATTTATACATTTACATTTAGCAATATTAAAACACATAGTGTTTGCTTGCACCCAGCTTACCAAGCCATCCAGACTGCTCTGTAGCAGTGACCTGTCCTCCTCAACATTTACCACTCCTCCTGTTGTGTCATCTGCAAACTTTATCATTGCTGATTTTCTTGTATTTTCTCCATTATTGATAAAAGTGTTAAATAGCATAGGGACAAGAATGGATCCCTGCAGGACCCCACTAGAAGCATACCCACTCTAGGATGATTTCTCACTTATAATTACATTTTAAGAACTAATCAGTTAGCCAGCTTTTAATCTGTTTAATGTGCATCATGTTAAGTTTATATCATTCTACTTTTTGAATCAAATGTTGTGAAGTACCAAGCCAAATGCCTTAACAAAGTCTGTTACATTAACAGTATTACTTTATCAACCCAACTTGTAATCTCATGAAAAAGGATGTCAGGTTAGTTTAACAGGATCTATTTTCCATAAACCCATGTTAATTGGCATTAATTATATTACCCTCCTCTAATCTTTATTAATCAAGTCCTGTATCAGCCAGTCCATTATCTTGCCCAGGATCAAAGATAGTCTGACAGGCCAATAATCAACTGGGTCATCCCATTTTCCCTTTTCAAGTACTGGCACAACATTAGCTTTCTTCTAGTCTTCTGGAACTTCCTCCGTGTTCTAAAACATATTGAAAATCAACACGAGTGGTTCACCGCGTTACTCAGCCAGCTCTCTTAAAACTGTTCCATGCAAGTTATCTGGACCTGCTGATTTTAAAATGTACAACATTCATCAACTGAATGATATATTTATATTTCTAACCAATGACTAAAGAGAACAATTCACATTCTAATGCATAAATCAAACTTCAATGCTGCATATATATTTTTACTGGGCGACTTAAGTGCAGAAGGATCACTACTAAAATAATTTATAAGTATCACATTATAATTAGAAAAATTACTTACTTTAGCTGTGTCTGCAACAAAATAACACTCTAAATATCTGGTAGATGTGTACAAAGTGTTTAGTTCATGTTTCTGGAAGAAAAGACATGTAAAGCAGGGCTATGTAAAGTAAATTGATGTGTTTAACTGCATGAAGAATCACAGAAATACAATCCTGAACCATACCCTCCTGTATTATGTCACCCACACAAAGAGAAAATCTTAACAGAATTATAATTCTTTGACAGGGTAACAAGCGTTGTGGATGGGGGGGAAGAAGTAGATGTGGTATATCTTGACTTTAGTAAGGCTTTTGATACTGTCTCACATGACCTTCTCATAAACAAACTAGGGAAATACAACTTAGATCGAGCTACTACAAGATGGGTGTATAACGGTTGGAAAATCATTCCCAGAGAGTAATCAGTGGTTCACAATTAAGCTGGAAGGGCACATTGATTGGGATCCTGCTATTGCTCTGGATTTGAGGGATGTGTGCCCCCCAGGTTTGATCAAGCTAATTGCAATCATATTGTGTGTATTCAGCCCCCATGAATTAATAAAATAGAACACCACGTAGTTAAAGGTTAATTGGAATAAGCAGGGCTTCTGGAGGCAAAGTCAAAATTAGCTATAGGCTTGCAGTTTCTGTGAACCAGAATGGGAGGAGGGGAGAAGAGAGTCAACACATTGACACTGAAAGAAAATAAGTGGATGGAGACCTTGGATTTGGGTGCCTTATAACTAAGATTGTTAGCAATGTTTGTTGATAAGTAGTTTATTGAAGTTAGGAGAGGTGGGGACCCAGTAGGGGGTCACGCTGAACTCTATGTTTTGTAAAAGTTATCTATAAAAAGACTAGATAATAGAGTGTACTTGGGAGCAGTTCTCTGAAGCTATCCTGAGAGATTTTTTCCTGCCACCTTACTCTCCGGCGGGGAATCAACCAGACATTGTGGACCTGCTGTCAATTACTCAATCCTGTCTCAAATTCTAGGCACTTATTTGGGATGTTCTAAACCTATTGCTTATGTCTGTGTGTGATTAAATCTAATAAATTATAGTTTTAGATAAGAGCACGCTTACTTGTATTAATTTTCATCAGTGCTGTGTTCCCATTGATTTATTCCTGACACCACCTGGAGTGAAATAGTTAAGTTACCGCTGCTTTTGGTTCTGAAAACCCTGGGTAACAACACAGGGATCAGTTCTGAGTCTGGTTCTGTTCAATATCTTCATCAATGGTTTAGATAATGGCATAGAGAGAACAGTTATAAAGTTTGTGGATGATACCAAAATGGGAGTGTAGTGAGGCCAAGTGGTCCTCCTCTGAGCAGGAGAGTGAGGGACCATTACATGCCCCTTGGAGGGCGGAGCCTATATCGCCCCCTCCCCCTTTGCCGGAAGTACCGGAGCGTGGCCGGAAGTAGAAAAGGCCGCCCATGCAGCACAGTTGCGGGGGAGGCTGTGGAGGAGAAGGACACTCTGCCAATTCGTCTGTGTCCCCGAGAGGAACCCTCGCCGAGCAGTGCCCCATCCACAGATGCCGATGAGGACTGGCCCGGAGTGCCTGTTGCCGTCTACCCCAAGGAGCCGGAAGAGGACTGGAGGCTAGAGGTACCGAACCCCGGGATGGCAGGAAGTAGCCCAGGGGCAGCCACGGAGCCGCCAGCTGCCGAGTCAGCTGTGGCTCAGTCGGCGTGTTGCAGCTGGATCCCCACCGATGAAGGGGCAACCAATCCTGCCCCTGCCAGGGCCCTGGGCTGGGACACGGTGGAGTAGGGTGGGCCCACATCCCCCTGCCACCTCACCCTGGGGTGGCTGACTCCTTACACTGGGCAGGGAAGTTCTAGCCCTGAGGAAGGAGCCTCCCTTACCAGCTCACCTGTAGACTGTTCATTTGCTGGCCGCCTGAGCTCCGCCCAGGCCAAAGCCAGTCCTGATAGACTGTTTTGTTGCTGGCTGCCTGAGGCTCTTCAAACCCAGGACCCAGCCCTGATAGACTGGTTTGGTTGCTCGCTGCCAGAGCTCCACCCAGGCCAAAGCCAGCCCAGATAGGCTCTGTTTAAGGGTTGACTGCTTGAGTTACCCAAACCCAGGCTAAAACCTGACAGGGACTATTACTTGCCCAGCCGTATTGTGGGCAATTGGCTGTCTCACAGACTCTGGTCCTGGCCCGACAGGACCAGCCTGAGTGGCCTCCCTCTGAGCGGGAGAGCGAGGGACCATTACAGGGAGGGACTGCAAGAGCTTTGAAGAATAGGATTAAAATTCAAAATGATCTGGACAAACTGGAGAAATGGTCTGAAGGAAATAGGATGAAATTTTTAATAAGGTCAAATGCAAAGTACTCCAATTAGGAAGGAACAACCAGTTGCACACATACAAAATGTGAAATGACTGCCCAGGGAGGAGTAGAAAAGGATCTGGGAGTCATAGTAGATCACAAGCTAAATATGAGTGAACAGTGTAACACTGTTGCAAAAAAAGCAAACATCATTCTGGGATGTATTAGCAGGAGTGTTGTAAGCAAGATATGAGAAGTAATTCTTCTGCTCTACTCTACACTGATTAGGCCTCAACCTGAATACTGTGTCCAGTTCTGGACACCACATTTCAGGAAAGATGTGGACAAATTGGAGAAATTCCAGAGAAGAGCAACAAAAAAGGACTAAAGGTCTAGAAAACATGACCTATGAGGGAAGATTGAAAAAACTGGGTTTGTTTAGTTTGGAGAAGAGAAGACTGAGACGGGACATAATCACAGTTTTCAAGTACATAAAAGATTGTTACAAGTAGGAAGGAGAACAATTTTTTCTCCTTAACCTCTGATGCTAGGACAAGAAGCAATTGGCTTAAATTGCAGGAAGGGTGGTTTACGTTGGACATTAGGAAAAACTTCCTAACTTTCAGAATGGTTAAGCACAAGTTAACCTAGGGCAGTTGTGGAATCTCCATCATTGGAGATTTTTAAGAGCAGGCTTGACAAACACCTGTTAGGCATGGTCTAGATAATACTTAGTCCTGCCATGAGTTCAGAGAACAGGACTACATGACCTTTCAAGGTCTGTTCCTGTCCTATGATTCTATTATTCTATCATTCTCCAGAATACAATTTTCTTGGCACCAACACTCTGAATTTGAAAATAATTGCATGAAGCTAACTGACAGTGATGGGTAAGTGCTACTATAAAAGTATAATCATATTCCTTTGCTAATGGATGAACTGTCCTAACACAATAATTTCCAACACCTGCACTCCAGTCTGTTTTTCCCGATGTAACCAGTGCCAACACTGGTCCTTCAGACATTTGGCCACCATGCAGGGCCAGGTATCTCTCTTTGAGAAACCTTCATTGGAACATTTTGGGGTTGATATCTAGGAAGTCAAGTACGGCTGCTTTTACCTTGGTGTAGTCTAGTGCTTCAGCAGGGTCCAAGCTCCAATAGGATGCTTGCACAGGGCAGGTTAAGTATGGGGTTATCAGAGTGGTACAATGTTCTAGTGGTCAATGTGCCAGGATGGCCACCCATTCAAAAATGATCAGGAAGGCTTCGGAGTCATCTCCAAGGCCCATTTTTGTGAGCCAGATGGGCAGCTCAGTGGGGAGGGCATCTCCCACAGATCCAGGAGCTGTGATGTGGATGTCCCCTCGGGCTGTAAGAGCATCATCACCTACTCGATCCAGTGTTCTTGTTGTCCCTGGTGCTGGACCGCCAGTTCCTGAATTAGCTATTGTTGCTGGACAGCAATCTGTTGTAGTATGTGCCCTTGCTATTGCTGGTTCTCCAAAATTCATTTCAGCAGCTTTTCTGTAACTCTGGTCTTTTTAGGGTCATTCAATCGGTGGCCCAGTGGTCCTTTTAAGAGGACTTGGATGTTGCCCATGTTCTCCACCATGTGTTGGAGGGGTTGGGTTTGGGTCTGATCTCAGCAGCATCACCTGGTGACTCTGGGTTATGACACCCAGCAGTGAGCATCAATAGCCGGGAATAAGGGAATCCAGGCCCTCCCTGCTCTACCGGGTTCCAACCCAGGGCTCAATGAAGCAGTAAGTCTAAAATGAGCAGCCTAGGGGATGAGTGCCTCTATGCCTGATCCCTGGGCAACTTTCTATCCTGGCTTCTGTTCCTCTGTTGGTGTCGCTGGTTTGCCTCTGAGTCCCTCCTGGAGTTCTCCTGTCTGTGTTCCAAAGGGTCTTCCTCTCGGAGTGACACCTCGTCATTACTGATCTCCGTGATTGAAAGGCCTGTGGTGGCGTGGCATGGAGGACTGGGCCCAGCTGCGTGGGGTGTCCATGGATTTTTGGCTCGAGGCTGCAACATACAACTGCTCACCTGCTTCATCCGCTCAGACTGAGTTAAACTGCTACCTTTTGAGCTCAGCGTCCACTGTAAGCATACCCAGCAGGTGCAGCCTTGTGGCATTTTCTGGGCCTAGAGCTGCTCCTTAACCCTTATTTCTCCAGTGTGGAGTTCGCAGATCCCATCACAGTACCCCACTAAGGCCCAAACTGTGGTCTTCCAGAGGAGTGAGGAGACTTAGGTGTAGGTAGGAGAAGGGACAGCAGAGAATTTTAGCTATTAAAAAGGGTTTACCCCAGGAGATTGCATATGCCAGGGCAATTTCTTTCAGCCAGTGTCTACCCACATGTCCCACAGACTTTAACCTTTTCCTTGGTTTCAATTTTTTTGTCTTTCCCAGGGACTGATTATTGGATGGTTGAGGATCTGGTTCCTAGCAGGGTCTGGTGTAGACTCAATCTTTCACGTAGGAGGGAGTTTTCTGAGATATAAGGTAGCTTCTGCCCAGCCTGGGTATCTCCACAGCTAGGGGAGACAGGCACTGGAGAACAGAAGCCTAACCTCACCTACCTGCTCCCAGTGCACTCCCTCTCACTTAGACCCATTGGTCAAGACTCAAGGAGGAGGAGAAAGGTGTGACAGATCAACTACTCCACTATCCTTTCTTCCCCACAGTGTCAGGCCTTGCTTAAATTAAACAGATGGGGTGTGGGGGGGGGAGGCATGACCTTCTTCTGCCAGATGGAGGTGGAATACTGGATTTTATCTGATCCTGAAAAAAATAAAAGGCAAAGCAGATCTGACAAAATTTCCAGAAAGAAATCAGCAAAGGGAAATAGAGAAGGGACTATCAACTAGGGCATTTAGGCATACATGTTGAGTAGATTTCACAATGCTGACAAACTACCTCCTTCACAATCAATAGATAGGAATGCTTTTAGTTACCAGACTTATGGATGGATAAACTCAGGAGGAACAGAATTAGTTTGTTCCTTTGACTACAAAGTGAATTTCCAGCACAAATGAGATCACTTCCAACAATGAGTTAGAAAAATGTGCCTAACATGCATGGATTAGTATGTTTTACATCGGGAGAGTGAATTATATTTTGTCAAGGCCCAAATTTCTTGGTCCAGGTATAGTCAAGGTCCAGACTCCAGAGAAAATAATAAATAATAATATTAATTATTATTATTATTATGTAAAAAAACAGATTTTGTGGTCCATTCAAGAGCACCTAGTGGTCCGGATTTGGCCTGTGGTCTGCCTATTGACTACCCCTGTTCTACATAATACCTATTTACTTGGTGAACCCATATAAAACACTTACATCTACTACAAGCTGTCTCTCCATCTGAACCTTAGATATTTGATGGTCTCTGCCTTTAGCTGCTTGATCTTTCATATCTTCATCTGTTACTCCACATCGACCAGGTGAGTCTTCATCAGCTGCCATTCGATAAATAATGTGTTGAAACGTAGAGGAAGATTTAACAGGTTTAATTTCATAGTTTAAATCGGAAATCATCAAATGTCCCCTGAGAATTGCAAAATTGAAATGTGATTTAGAGATTTGAGAAAACTGAAAAATTCTGCAAAAATATTAGAGCTGGTCAGGAATTTTACATTTGAATTATTTATTATGTATAATGCAGTTTTTCTAGAACTTTTACTAAACTATCCTCCTTTGTCTCCTGAAAGGAAAGTGCTATCGAGGGGAAAACATTTCCGATTTACAATTGAATACCAGTGTTCTTGGTAACACAGCCACCTTTGAGAGGCACAATTACAAGCTCAAAAGGCCCCAAATGGCCATCATGCCACAGACCAGTCATCACTGCACTACCTACTGTTTTACAATCTATAAAATAAAATAAAAAATTAAGATTACACACTTGTGATTCTAGCCCTCTGCAGTAACAGCAAATGACCCTTATCAACTGGTTAGCATGAAAACTGCATTAGGAAAAGGTAAAAGGGCACTAACCTAGTTATTCTGCTATGTTAAATCTACCTTCCCATTTTAGAAGAAAATTCATAATGTTTGCAATCTAGCATACTGAGGAGCATACATTACCAGAGTCCAGAGCAGGTGCTGAGAACTGCAACAGATTCTGGGACATCCTCCACATATCCAGAGTAGTAGCAATCATCCTGCAAGGTCCAAAAACATGTTTTTCCTTTCTATCATTAATGCTAGTAGAATAGAATACTGTAGCAGATACTAGTTACATGAAATTAAATATACACAATGCAAAGACTAAATGTTATTGCATCTGGTCTCAAAATGGGGTTCTAATATGAAAAAGGAGTGTACGAATGACACCTTTTTTTTTTTTCACTCAGCAGATCTGTTCTCCTTTGTATTCGGATCTGCTGACTTTGGTGTCAAAACCAAGTTTTGCTGCTTTTCACTCATGTCAGTAGTGCAGAGATAATGCAGCTGAGACTGGGTGAGCTTCAAAGAGAGGTTCTCAAATATTACACCTTTCACACAATGAATTCCTAATACATTACTATTCACACTTCTGCTACCTTACTATCAACAACTAGTTGAAGACTTATTAACAGAAAAGGAGACCTACTGGAAATGACATGAATTTTTCTAATACAATTATGACCAGAGAAAGTGAAGGAAGAGGGATGAATCAGACTCAGTATATAACACCCAAACTATGTAACCTTGCTTCACCTGCTTCTTCAAGAGGTGTAGGAAAGAGTACAGGTTTATATGAAAATCTGACACCATCTGTAACAAGCTTCTGATATATAGGAGTTTTGGCAAGAAACTGAAGTGAAAACGCAGTCTTACTTGTGTATATTCTTCCAAGGAGCCTCTATGTCCAGACATGAGGCTTTTCCCCTTCTCCCCACCAACTGGAGGCAGATGAATTCCAGAACAATATTATGTTTCCTCTTTAGAAGACAACTACATTAAAGTTAAATACTATTTGGTTCCAATCATTTCCAACAGAGCCTTAATAAGAGATTAGGGGATACTTCTTTAGAAAATAAACCAATCTTCTCCTTCAAATTACTTAATAAATGAGTGTATCCTCAAAGGGAGAGTCAGATTGTCAGATGTGGGGAATCCTAGAAAGAATACTCACAAGCAGGACTGAAGTTTCTAATTAATTTTTTATACTGCAGGAGGTCCTAAATACCCAGAGCATGATCAGGGCCCCATTGTGCATATACTGTTGTAATACTTGGACACAACAGACCTACTCCAGTATGTAAAGCATAGGAGAGCAGAGATCATACAAAACAATAAACATTACATGCAGTGTACCTGTCTCAGTTTCCTTACCATATCAGGGCATTCTTTGGGATGATACAAGAGTCAATTGGGTTGCCCAGAGTTCTTGGGGCTATCTGGGCTGAGAAAAGTAGGCAGGGCCGCCCTGTACCATAGGGCTCCAACAAATTGTGTTATTTTCCTCTCCTGATCCCAAAGCTTCCTCCTTGTCTGGCTCTCCCTGTTTCTGTGTGGCTTACTATTTTAAACCCCCCTGGATTCCCTTAGTATTTCTGCCTGGTGTGTACCTGCTACAGGACCTGTCAGCAATGATGGATCCACATGCATATAGGCACTCATGATACAGCAGGTTTTCATAGTACAACTTCCCAGGATGACCCAGAATTCCTACGCTGTACAGACATACTCCCAGTCCATCACATTTCTCCCTTGGAATCAAGCAGGAATACTTGACTAGTACTCCGGGGATGTTTTGGCATCTCAACTTTAGATAACACATCTTCTGTTACTACTTATTAATTCAAACTTAATACATGCATTCAGTCATAAAACAATTCCAACGATCGTACCAAAATACAATTTCATGAAAACATCATAGGTAGGCTCCTACCTACATTGTATAAATCTCCACCCTTATTATCCCAGGGAAGGGGAAACTAGCTGCAGAGTTGGCAGGCCCCCCATATGCTAGTCACCCCAGTATTTCTGATTGGTTTGGGTGGTTCCAGGTGCCTTGGGTCTCCTTCTGTGACAAGAGTGGTCCTGGTGCTGGGGCCAGGTAGAATCTACTCACTTTCCCCCAAGCCCAGTCCTCTTCTACACACCTCCTGGGGAGAGGTGAGGTGTGTTTCTTCCTCCATCTCCCTCAAGTTTAATTACATCATGACCATATAACCTGAAGCCATAGATTAAGGGGAACGTTTCCACCTCCTTTCCATCTACACTACACCAGTGGTTGCTTCACATACCTCTGATGCTTTTCCCACCCTCTGGTGAGTATCATGAATTTGGCAGCACTTTTTACTACTCTCAGTCCTGCTCGTTCCAGGGGAGTTCAGATGCATGACACCTTTTGTCTGTGCTTGAGTTTCCCTTTTCCTGAGGAGTTTTGAATCACAGACCTTTCAGCTGTGCCATAGTCTTCTCTGCTCCTAGAGGAGGTCTGGCCCAGAGCATCTCCTAGCTGTACCAGTATCCCACTGCTCCCTGCTGAAATCTGGGCCACAGACACAGTCAGCATTGATTTAGTTTCCCAGGTGAGGTTGGAAAGAGATCTCTTCTCTGAGCCACTGAGTCTGGCCTTAACGGTTTGCATCTGAACCTTCAGAGATTAATTTTATTACATCATCACACAGATTAACACATCAAGTGAAATAACCTCCCATGGTTAACCCAGAACATCCCTTGGTGTCCATATTGACTCAGGCTAAAGGAAAAGTGATGGGAAAGGAAAAGAAAAACCCTACCCCCATCTGATTGCCTATTAGCTCCTGTTTAGGCATGTCATGTATCCTTCTTCCTTGGTCCCAGGGGCATGACTTGTCTCTGTTCTCCTATTTGAGCCAGCTAAGTTTGACCTGGTCAACAAACTTCTGTTCAATTCAATCTGCTCTTTCTGATACTTGGGCCATCAGCTCCAACCATCTCTCCTCCAAGAACATTCATTTCCACTCCAGCCTCCACAGCTCTGGACCTCTTGCCCTTTCTGCTACATCTGCTGAATCATCAGAGGAACAGCCTCTGGCACTCTCTCTTTGGTCAACTGCTTGCCCTGCAGAAGAAAAAGGGAGCCCTTCCTGCCTAAGGCCTGGAGCTAGTGCCCCATCCTGCCTCAAGGCATGAGCACAGCATGGTCACCTACTCAGATTTCTTCTGATTCTCAGCAGTGCACACATGCTCAGAAGCTACTTTTTCATGAGATGTTCATAATTCATGCTTGCTAATTAACTTATACCTGAGACAAACTAACAGATGTGCTCCTGACTTTCAGTGTAAAGAGCAAAAGTATAATCCTCTGGCAAAAGTGTCTTAAAAAAAAAAAAAAAAAAAAACCTTTCCACACTACCATGTAGACACCACCTCCGCTACCATTATGTCATAGGCCCTAGCAAGCATCCCCTCTTGGCTACATACTAGGACTGCTGTGAGGGGAAACCAGAGCAGCAGGGGCTTAAATGTTCTAATCACCTGTAACAAATGTTAATGGGGAAGGATACAGAAAGAGAAACAAAAGTTCTGAATTAATCCAAACAAAAAGGCCTAGTGATGTAACTCCTGGACTGTGCTGAAATCACATCTGGTAAACAAAAGTAGCATCGGGCCAGAAATCAATGGTCCTAAACTTAAGTGTCACAAATTAGGCCTAATTAGTGAACAAAATAAGGGCATGGGCTATTCTGTCTATTACTCCCTTTTGGGATCCTTAAAAATAAAGAAACATTGGGGGAGAAATCATGATTTTAGAGACGTATCTGCTGGCTGGAAGACAGGAGGACTGGGAGGAACAAGCTTCGCCATCATGGCTGCCACCCACACAGTCTCCTGGGACTGCAGGATCCACCATAACACTTTTGGATATTCACCAGCCTGATCATGAAAGATGGCCTGATCAGACTGGATGAGAGAGAAAGAATGACTCCAATTATATCACCAACTCCACGAAATCTAGCTAATCCTGACCATCACATGGACTGCGAGGCTGGCATCCCATTCCCCCAACATGCATCCTTTTCCTTCACCACCTTCTTTCTTCTCCTTCATATCTCTCTCCTTTTGCCTTTTGTTCAGTAACAGTCTGGCTTCACTGGCCAAGACTGTATTTTGCAACACAGTTGTAAGCCTGTGACCAGAAACGTAATAAAAAACAATGCCCTAAACCTCCTGCTAGGTGTAGGAGTGTCTGATAAGAATATGTTTTGTGCCTGTGTTTCTCCAGCAAGGAGGTTGCAAGTAAGAATCAGCACCAGAGACAGAATCTGCATTTCTACCTTTGCTGTTTTCTCTCTTCCTTTGTGTGTGTTTCTCATTTTTTGTCCTAAAGGAAGCAGGATTAGACTTTAAACAACAGCAGCTCCATCCCTTCTCAACTAACTGTTCCTCTTTCCCCCGACAAAAAAGGAAATTTATCATTATCTGTAATACCATCTAACAAAATATCAAACAGGGGAAGGGGGTACTTCTAAAAGCTCTCTATAGCTAAAGGGAAAGGGAATAAGGGATATTGTTAACACAAAGCCTTAATTAATACTTTACATTTCAAATGCTTCAACTCTTTTTTGCGACTTTTTCTGTATCTTTAATAAAAGGTGGACCAGATTTTCAGTGGTGTGTTTGCTATGGCACTAAGCAGGCCAGGGTCTCTGTATTTATTCCAAACACTGAGCCCTGTTGAACACTGAACTGTGACAGAGTCACAGTAACACCTTTGAGTCTCTAGGCACATTTATTCCATCAAAATTAACAGAGCAACACTATGAAAATATATAGGCCTTGTCTACACTAAAAATTAGGTCAACACAGCTGTGCTGCTCAGGACTGTAAAAAATCCACACCACTGAGCAGCATGTAAGCCAACCCCAGTGTAGACAGCGCTAGGTTGATGGAAGAATTTTTTTGTCAACCTAGCTGTCACCTCTTGGGGAGGTGGATTACCTATGCAGACAGGAGAACCCCTCATGTCATTGTAGCTAGTGACTACATTGAATTGCTGCAGCAACACGGGTGCAGCGCTCTAGCTGTGCCACTGTAGCATTTCCAGTGTAGACAAACCTATAGTAAGAGAAAGTCGTTGCCCTTGAAGAGCTTACATTCTAAATAGACAAGACAGACAAATTGGTGGGAAGAGATGTAAAGTGACTTTCCCAGTGCCACACAACTGGTCAGAGATAAAGTTGATAGTTGATGCCAGGCCTCAGTTCCACCCTGGGGAATTGCATTGCCTCCTTTGCTCTGTCTGCTCCATGTTTGACAGTATTTATATTGGGAGGTAAAAAACATCCCTAGAGATGGAGGAAGAGTCAGCTTAACTACATACGCACTGGAAAGGAAATTAAGGGGTTATTGGGGCATCATGTTCCATAATGCCCATCTACCAACAATGCATGTGCAAGGGAGAGTTAAGAATGTCAACCATATCTTTCTAGCTTGTCTGGCTACTGTGGTCTCTCTTCTGATTGGCTCCTGAATGGTGAATTTAAGATGACGACTAGCAACAATTTTGGCCACTTCCAATTCTCACTCTCTTCAGTTGACGTTAAAAGGCACCAAAGCTTACATGAAAGAAGGAAAATCTACCAATAAACCAAAGAGAATGAAACTTTCAAACTGCTAGAAGTGTATTTTTAAAATCTCTGTTTCATTTCCTTCCTTCAGGCACAATCCTCAACCAGTGGGAAAAGGACTGGGCCCTTCCCATCATCATACTCTCCCAATCTACTTCCTTCTACAGGTCAGCAAGGCTGTTGGCCCTCCAGTAACTATTAATTTGCCTCTACATTCATTGCATCTTGGAAGAATACAACCATTGCTCCCTAACAATTTGATTTTAAAGCAAAAATATTTTGCAGCTATTCAGGGAAGATGAGCCCTGCTCATTTGTAACAAGGGAAGAGAACAGAGAATAGGAATGGCCAACTATGTTTTAAACTTTTTTTTTTTAATCTTCGCAACCTTCAGCAGCTTGACAACCCATTTTCTTCATGTCATCCCCTCTTTCATTTAGAATTTGGCTAATGAATTTTAAAAAATTAGTATTTTACCTCAGGGTTATTAACCATGAAATGTGTAAGCGAGTAAGGCCAAGGAAGAACAGGCAGAAGACTGTGACAGAGAATATTGAATGCTCTGGCATCACCTGGAAAGAAGTACCACAACTAGCAAGGGACCTTAATCAATGGAAGAACTCAACTACCCAATGTGTCAGCTACTCAGAAGGAACTAAGTTCTAAGGTAAGGTTATTAATCAGCGGTTTATTCACCATACCTAAGGTTAAATTCCTCAGCTTTCAGACCAGGATATGATTGTCTCACAACACAGAAAAGTCCCTCAAATTATAACCCCATTGAAAAACCATTTGAAAACCCAAGAATTTATTATCAGAACTGACAGCCATCATCCATCCAATCTTTAGAGCACGGCAGTTTAATTTTACTCAGTATTATACCCTCTAAGGTACATATCTCATGCTTACCTGTATATATGGATAATCTGTTATCAAGTCTCCCTTCTCATTGTAAGTAAAAACTGGGATATTTGGGGCTATGAACATTCTGAAAATAAAAGATTTTAAAAAATTAGAAATTCAAAAGCAGGGGACCCTGCTGGAGAAATACAGATAATGCAAGATGGCGCTTGATGTAAACATATGGTATTCAATCATTACGTAAAATTGGTTCTAATTAGTTTTGCTGTTGTTAGGCATATTAATATTGTTTTGATAAGAATGAAGGGGGTTGTTTTTCTGTCAACTAAAACCGCAAAACTAGTTCAACCTAGTTAAAACTTCTGAGAGAGGAAACCATCAACTGTTACATGAGGATGTGTCTGAGACAAGCGGAACACCAGCTGATGCAAACATGTACAGCTGGCACTTTGGCACAGAATACAAAAGGGGGGGGTTGAGCATCAAGCTTCAGCTCAGCAGGCCTGTTAGACAGCCATGACCACCTGGATGAGGTGGTGGGTCCTTCTTCTACCTCTACTGCACATAACAGGCCATTGCTTATAGTCTTAGGGAAGTAATATCATACTAGGGATATAGTGACGTTGAGCACAGCATACAGGATGTACCTCCTTTGGTAAGAAGCTGATCAGCCTTTGGGAAATAAAGGTACTTTTGGTGAATTGTCTACTCATAGCCTAGTCTTCAAACCAGATCCAAAAATTCCAACAATTGCTGCTTGCTGTCTTGATACATGTGAACTGCTGGTTGCATAAGGTCTAAGGCCCAGCTCCTCAAAGGTATTTAGATGCCTGGCTCTCACTGAAGTCAGTGGGAGTTAGGTGGCTAAATACCTTTATTTAGCCACTTCAATGGTCTTATGTAAATGTATAGTCAAGACCCAGTGCATTCTGCAGAAGTGAATCTGCTGCAGAATTCGCTTTTTGCCACAAAGCTGTGCTCCAGAATCTATGCATTAATTACAAAAACATTCCTAGCTCTCGTGGTTCTGAAGAAAAACTTGAAAACTTGATCTGAGTGTACCTAATGCAGAGATGTCATTATACCTATTTTAGACATGGGGAAACTAATGCACAAGATGATGAAGTGACATATCCAGTGTTGCCCAATGGACCAGTGGTAGAGGTATGGAATGGAATCCCAATGCCGTGCCTTATCTATTAGGCATCACTCACACATTACCTAATTAAACCCATGAATACCTCATTAGATAGTTCTGTCTTATTGTAGACATTTTAAAAAATGGGAATAGCTAGAGAAACGTAGGAATTTGTCCACAAATGCTGGATTTGAGAGAAAGATGGCACTGAAAGGAGCATGTTTACTTGGAGCCTTTTCAGTGCTGACAAGGTCTCCAGCACTGAAGGACCAACATAATCTGCACTCATCAGCTTCTGCCTTACAGCAGGCAAATTTGAAGTCCTTGGCACTGACAGATGCTAAAGACAAATCCAGCTTCTTCCAGCGTGGCTCCAAAGCTGGACATAAGGTTTTCCACCAACTTGGAGCTAGACAAATACGTCAAAGTCTTCTGTTTCTCCCCTGCAAGGGTTTTGTAATAATTGGGCCTATGAATTTACCCCAATTGTGAGCTCAACTGCAAAAAATAAGGAAAAGTTAATGAAGTGTCACAATAACCAATATCAATAAATGTTGATCAAAAAAGGTGCAAAAGGAAGAAAGCCCGATTTAGTCTAAACCAGTGGTTCTCAAACTTATTTGATCACCCATTCCATCATTGTGTCTGTAGTAGTATACATTCCCCACAAACACACACACACACACACACACACACCCCTACACAGAGTACATATACTGATATATGCAGCCGCGGTGCTTCACTAGACTCAGTTTTGGCTTCTTTGTTTTTCTGTTGCGTGAATGAGCCAACAATCCATTGTAAAAAAAGCAAAAGCAAAACTGCGATTGTGGTCCATGCGTGCAATTAAATTTGCATCATAGCAAATGGATTAACATACAGATGTCATCGACTTTGTATAATACTATGCGCGATTAATAGAAATCGGTCAAAGTGCACAATGCCATTGAAGACCTGATATGTCTGGAGGAATCAGCTTTGCTAATTATTCATTGCTGTGGGTAAAATGTGTGCAATAAGTTTTTTTCCCCCTAAAACGTCTCATGCCCCCCAGAATACGTTCTGCACCCCCAGGGTGGGCCCACACCCCAGTTTGAGAACCTCTGGTCTAAACAAGAAGGCCCACTGATATAACTCAAAGACTATGTTAAGATTTCTTAGTAAACAAGAAAAGTATGGAACCAGAAATTAATAAACCAAAATTGGTGTAATAAATTAGATCTAATTAGTGGACAAAGTAATGAGGGGATGGGCTATTCCACCCATCCTTTTTCAGGGTTCTTAAGCGGCTTGGTGGAGGGGCTATTGTACCAATGGCTGACTGAAAGTTGAGAGAAGGGGAAGGAGTGAAATTCACTATCACGGCTGCCACCCCTTCTGTTCCCTGAGACCCTGGGCCTTCTTTCTTTTAATCCCAAGAGCTGTCCTGATCAGAATGGACCAGAGAGAGGGATCCAGATGACACTGCCACCTCCTTTGGCTCCAACTAAATCCAGAACCCCATGTATGTTCTTTTCCTTCCCCAGCTTATTTCTTTTTTTCTTCTACATCCCCATTTTCCTTCTATTTAATAAGAGTATGGCTTATCTGTCCAAAACTGTATATTCTGCAACACTGTTGTAAGCTTGTGACTAGAAGCGCAGCTAAATGCAATGCTCCCAAACAGCACAATGCTGTTACAAGTTCACTAGGTCTCAGGGTGGCTCCTGGACAGGAGTCCCGTCATGTGGTACTCCTGTCAAGGAACATGTGAGCTGCTTGCACACACTCACTTTCCCAGGGACAGCTGCCCGTGAGCCTTGTGTCCGCCCCAGTGGGCAGGGCTGAGGGCAGCACAGCCATGCTGACGGAGCTGCCCAGGCTGGGTGTGGGCTCCTGAGAGCAGTGGCCCAAAATGCAGCTGCTTTTGCCACTGTAGTTCCTGG
Organism: Trachemys scripta elegans; assembly: GCF_013100865.1. Classification (NCBI taxonomy): domain Eukaryota; kingdom Metazoa; phylum Chordata; order Testudines; family Emydidae; genus Trachemys; species Trachemys scripta. The sequence continues at coordinate 345,049,755 of NC_048298.1, read as the reverse complement.
CCTGGTCGCTGGCCATGGCCCTGCTGGTCTCTCTTGTTGCTAGAGCACTGCAGCTCCATGGATATCTGCTTTATAGCCGCAGATATCTGCATCCGTGGATATAAATTTTGTAACCATTCAGGGCTCTACTCATCAGAAATGAGCCGGGAACTGAAGTCTCAGTTGGTCTAGGAATTTAAACTGAGCAATAGTGCAAGAACTGTCTAAAAATATTTACATTTTCTAAAACTGCAATAACTAGAATCAGCCGACAGATTTCAGTTAAAAAAAATTAAGAAATTCTCTCCAAGAACTGAATGAGGGTCCCCAATACCTGCAAGTACATGCCGAAAAGAAGAAGCCAATGCGAGAAGGGATTGTATGATATTTACTAATATTAGCTCTGAATGTTACCTCTGGGAGGTAGTTATTGTGTACACCTCTTTTCAAGAAGATTGCCAAAGTTCAGCAGCACAGGGAGGCACAAATATTATTGGTACTGATATGCAGAGACCACCTCCAAGAAGAGCCTCCTGAGTTCTCATATAGCTAATTTATATTGCCCAGTGTATCTTGAACCTTTCTGAAATATCATTCCTTGGCATAAGGTTACATGGGTGTAGAGTTTCATGTGGATTGGTTTGCTCTTGGCAAAGCTAGAAAGCATGTAAAAAATCAAGTTTATAATGAAAAGGTAGCTTTAACTTTAAAGTACGGAGATGTTTGTCCCTTCCTAATTATTACTGCTCTAACTAATGCCCCCTATAAAAGCAGTTTTCCTTGCATCCCATCTTCTACTTTTTTACCACTTCTGTTATTTCTCAATATCTAGATTGACAGCTTCTGGGGGCAGGAGCTTTTGTCTTCATACTTGATTGTAAAGCCCCATATATACCTATTTCTCTAAAAAAAGAGTAGATGAAAGGTTTGGAAGAGAACAGTCACTTACTTCTTCTGTAGTAGGTGAACAATATGGAGCTTTCCTTCTACTTTAATTAGATAAGACACCTTCTCCTAGAGCATTCAAATAAAAAAGTATAATTCAATAGTATTCTAAAACTGTGACTAATCAATCCCTATACAGTATTCCATATTATAAAAATTGTATTCACTACATTTCCTTAGATGGTATACAGAGATTTTTCTTCTCCTTTCATTTAAGGCCTTGCTACAGCAGTGAAGTTTGCTAAATATTTCCCAAAGTTGCCAATACGAGTCCAGCTGGATCAACATTAGCAGTACTAGGATCAACAATATAAACCAGCCTCCCATGGTCCCAACAGTATTTAACATCATGAAATTAAACCTGTTCAGAACAAGTCTAGTCCACAGCATGAAAAATGGCTGTGGCTCTGGGAGTGCTGTTTACATGAGGCTCCCCAGTATTGCTAAAATTGGTGTGGCTCAATCAGTGTCAGCAAAATATTTAGAAAATGCCCCTAGTGTAGACAGAGCCTAACAGCTGACACTAAACACCATTGCCACAGTACTACTATGCAGTCTCAAATTGAGGCTGAATAACGATTTTGGAATAATGGGTAGAGCCAAATCCAACAGAGTTTGACGCTCTTACTGTCTTAACTTGGCAGCAGCCTCTTCTTTACAGCTGCTCAGAACTGCACATTACCCCGTAGGATAACACCTTTTCAGTGGTTATTGTGATTTATACTTGCACAGCATGCGTGCTCCACAAAAAAAGTGTCTCAACCTCATAGATAGTATGTTAACTGTAGAGCATGAATCCCACACATGCCATTGTCCATTGTCAGGACTGGCTGTCAGGGAAACCTGATTTTTAGAAAGAAAACACCATACTTCCTTATGGTGTTCTATGATGCAGGCATTCTTTAGATGAGTTGTGTTTAAAAATTTGCCCCTTAGTCCAAAGTCTTTTGAAAGGTATTTAGATGCCTATCTGAATATTTAAACACCCAAACACCTTCAAAACTCTGGCCCTAAGTCACAATCTTAGTCATAGACTACTGATTGCAGTTTTATCATAAGGGGTATATTGTGGCATTTAGCCACAGCACAGAGCTACAATTCCAGGTCGAAACTTAGGACGGAGTTGTTCCCCAAGAGTCAAACATGGACACAGAAGGTTGAAATTCACTTTAAAGTGCTCAGTTCATTTTTGGCTTTTTGTCTGTTTTACTTTACAGGGTTACAGGGAGAATGTTTCACCCAGTACTTGCCTCACTTGGTTAACATTTGGGTCATAAATTTGCATTCTTCTAGACCCTTATACTACTTGGTGCTCATAAGTCTTGTGGAATATTTCAAATAGGAAAAGATATATTAAGAATCCCTAAACTATGACAACATAGGTCAAATTCTATACCTCACATACCAAGCAAAATAACCTTTCAAAGGATGTACAGTGTGAACTTCCAATCCTAGTACTCTAGGAGGAGTTCAAGATAGACTATCAATACTGTCAGAATGCCAGAACAGTTTCTCAGGGGTTCAAAACCAGCCCAGACAAATGGGCTATTTCCCCCTACCAGAAGTTACAGACAAGAATAGTCTTATGATGGCATGATTATTCTTTAAAATTGGGGGTTGCCAGCACCGAGGGTACTACTTTACAGGAGTGTTGTGAAGATAAATATTTTAAACATTGTGTAGTGCTTATATCCCTTGTTAATGGGAGCCATATAAGTACCTTCTGAATTCCTTGGTTCCTTGCAATAAACAACATATAATTTGTTTTACCTATTGCCAAATGATAAATGTTCTTACTGCACACTGAGTTCCACTCATAAAAATGTCAAGCACAGTTACACAGGCAAGCACAGACTGTATTAAAGATTATTAACCCTTGTGCTTCAAAAGAGAACCAAACCACTAATTGCTCAGGATAAGGAAGAAACTTTCTGCTCTACATGCTTTATTATAGACAACTTCCCCTGAAGCATCTGGTACTGGCAGTTACCAAAGACAGGATTCATGAATCATTAGTCTGAGTCAACATAGCAATTCCAATATTCTTAGAAAGCAGTGCTACCTTGGTGTCTATGCCATCCCTTGGTTCTAGCTTTCTTGGCACTATTACTTCAGAGTAAGAGAATTTTAATGTATCAGAAAAGCCTAGAAAGAGAAATAGTTTCAAATAAGTTAAACAGAATATACATTTACAATTACTGGGATATGTGCTTCTAGATTCTGACACGATAAATGATTTCATACAGAAGTCACTCTCTACAATGTGCGAAGGAGGAACAATTCCAGGGACAAGAATCATAGAATATCAGAGTTGGAAGGGACCTCAAGAGGTCATCTAGTCCAACCCCCTGCTCAAAGCAGGACCAATTCCCAGCTAAATCATCCCAGCCAGGGCTTTGTCAAGCCGGGCCTTAAAAACCTCCAAGGAAGGAGACTCCACCACCTCCCTAGGTAACGCATTCCAGTGTTTCACCACCCTCCTAGTGAAATAGTTTTTCCTGATATCCAACCTGGACCTCCCCCACTGCAACTTGAGACCATTGCTCCTTGTTCTGTCATCTGCCACCACTGAGAACAGCCGAGCTCCATCCTCTTTGGAACCCCCCTTCAGGTAGTTGAAGGCTGCTATCAAATCCCCCCTCATTCTTCTCTTCTGGAGACTAAACAATCCCAGTTCTCTCAGCCTCTCCTCATAAGTCATGTGCTCCAGACCCCTAATCATTTTTGTTGCCCTCCGCTGGACTCTTTCCAATTTTTCCACATCCTTCTTGTAGTGTGGGGCCCAAAACTGGACACAGTATTCCAGATGAGGCCTCACCAATGTCGAATAAAGGGGAACGATCACGTTCCTCGATCTGCTGGCAATGCCCCTACTTATACAGCCCAAAATGCCGTTAGCCTTCTTGGCAACAAGAGCACACTGTTGACTCATATCCAGCTTCTCGTCCACTGTGACCCCTAGGTCCTTTTCAGCAGAACTGCTACCTAGCCATTCGGTCCCTAGTCTGTAGCAGTGCATGGGATTCTTCCGTCCTAAGTGCAGGACTCTGCACTTGTCCTTGTTGAACCTCATCAGGTTTTTTTTGGCCCAATCCTCTAATTTGTCTAGGTCCCTCTGTATCCGATCCCTACCCTCTAGTGTATCTACCACGCCTCCTAGTTTAGTGTCATCTGCAAACTTGCTGAGAGTGCAGTCCACACCATCCTCCAGATCATTAATAAAGATATTAAACAAAACCGGCCCCAGGACCGACCCTTGGGGCACTCCACTTGAAACCGGCTGCCAACTAGACATGGAGCCATTGATCACTACCCGTTGAGCCCGACGATCTAGCCAGCTTTCTATCCACCTTACAGTCCATTCATCCAGCCCATACTTCTTTAACTTGGTGGCAAGAATACTGTGGGAGACCGTATCAAAAGCTTTGCTAAAGTCAAGAAATAACACATCCACTGCTTTCCCCTCATCCACAGAGCCAGTTATCTCATCATAGAAGGCAATTAGGTTAGTCAGGCATGACTTCCCCTTCGTGAATCCATGCTGACTGTTCCTGATCACTTTCCTCTCCTCTAAATGTTTCATAATTGATTCCTTGAGGACCTGCTCCATGATTTTTCCAGGGACTGAGGTGAGGCTGACTGGCCTGTAGTTCCCCAGATCCTCCTTCTTCCCTTTTTTAAAGATGGGCACTACAAGGATGAAGTCTGCATCTTAATTCAATAATATTTGTAAATCATTTGATAAGCTTAGACACAGAGAGAACACAGTAGCATTACTACTCCTTTGGTTCTCTTTCCCAAACCAAACCCAAGCCAATTTCTCCATCAGACCCCTTCCATCCTCCTGATTTTCCGACCAACCCCATTGTATTCCCCCATCAATAGGTTCTCTCTTCCAAGCAAACACTTACCCCTTCTACCAGACTACACTCTCCCTGGTCCACCTTACGCCTTCACACCCAGCTTCATTCTTCTAATACACCCCACATTAAGCCCTGCTCCTCTATCACTCCTCTGCATCACACAACCCTCAACCATGGCAAGCCCATACCCGCATTGCTTGAATGTACTCTTCAATAAGCCCCGTTCTCCAAATACTTCTTTTCACTGCCCCTGCTCTGTCCTCCTTGCACCTCACAACCATTTCCCTCAATGGGAACAACTCTGCCCCTGCAACCATAATGGAATCCACTTCATCATCTTACTATTGCAAACCACACTCAGTATGCCACACTCCTCACTCCCTGTTCCATCCACTGCAAACCTCTCCTCAGAAGAATGTCTTCCCCCCTTACTCAGCATCAAAATCCCCCCTTATCAAGCCATATTCCCCCTATTCATATTCTGCACTCCCAATTATACCTCCATAAACAAGACCTGTCTTCCTCTCTTTTCTCACACTCTTCAAAACTCTGGGCAAGACTCATTTCCTTTTCTCCCTGTTCCATCCCACATAAATACCCCTTTTAGGGCCACTCCCTACTCCACAGTCACAACCCCCTTCCTACTATGCCACTCCCACATCATCTTTAGCAGGCTGCACTCCTCTCCTCCCTTCTCCACCTACCCAAGCTTTCATCAGTAGGCCCAGGTCCCTGCTCCACATCAAAGCCCTCCTTAATGAGAACCAACAAAGAGTCCTGTGGCACTTTATAGACTAACAGAAGTATTGGAGCATAAACTTTCGTGGGTGAATATGAAAGTGGGTATTCCTCAGGACGAAGTGGGTATTCACCCACGAAAGCTTATGCTCCAATATTTCTGTTGGTCTATAAGGTGCTACAGGACTCTTTGTAGCTTTTTACAGATCCAGACTAACACGGCTATCCCTGTGATACTTAATGAGAAACATTATCTATTGTCCCCAGTTAATCAAGTCTCTCTTCTCTTTTCTCCAACCCCCTCTTCCTACTCTGCAGGCCCTGCTCCATGGCTCCAAAAATTTGCCTCTCCCAGGGAATCTCACTCCACCTGCCTGCCCTACGCAGACCCCAACCATGAACTCTTCTAATCTTGGCACACCCCACTGCTCTTCCCCCTGTGCTAGTACACCTGGGCCCCGTGAGCAGGATCTGCTCCACACTCCTCAGTGCCTCTCAAAGCCTCACTGGCAGGTCCTGCTCCATGTCTCTCTGCAGTCCCCCTAACCTCCCCTTTCAACAAGCTGTACTACTTCCTCCTTCCTGTATACCCCATACCACCCCTCAGAGGAACTCACTCTGCCCTCCCTGCTCCATACCCCAAATAAAGCCTTCAGCAAACCCCACATCCCCTCCCTATTCTTTCCTCCAAAATTCAACTTGCAAAGCCTGATTCAGTCCCTTACAAACTCCCCCTCAGCTGGCACTGCTCCTCACTCACAACAGCTCCTGAAAACCTCCTTTAAGGGGCCCCTGCTCCATGCTCAGTTCCCCTGAGCCCCACTTGGAGTACTCCCAAACCCCCTCAGCAGCCTTATCTCCCTCACAACCACCACATCTAGGCTCCCCACAGAATAGTAACCCTGTATGAGGCCCACACCAGCTTCCCTGTTCAAGCACCCCTCGAGCCTTCTGTGCGCCCTGCCTTACACCCACACTACCTCTGACCAAAGCCATGACCCCAATCTCCCTACTCCACACCTCTCCCCTGCTCCCCACCCTGTTCTGCCCCTACTCCCACAAAAATCCTTCTCATCCCCCTGGAAAAAGTCAGTGGGTCTGACTTCTCATTCCCTGCGGTACCTCCGTCTGAATCCCACCAGACAGGCCCCTCGCTATCCCTCCTCCAGCCTCAATGAATTGGCCCCTCTTCCCTTCCCCCTGCAACACCATGCTGCCACTCCCACCCCTCAGAGAGGCACCACTTCCCCCTCCCCACCTAAACTGAGATGACCGAGGGCAGAAGCAAAATCCCTGCACCAGCCCGGCCCCGCAACCCCCGGGAGGCAACCCCAGCAGCTCCTCACACACACCAGCAAAGTACTCGAGAGACATCACATCCGCCTCTTCCTACCCAGTCCTGTCCCTGCTCCAGCTTCCCCTTTTCCAGCTGGTGCTCCGGGCCTTCCTGCTCCCAGATCCAAACACCTCAGAGCCCCGTGCCCCTGGCTCTAATCCCTCCCTTTCCCCCTTCCTTGCACCTCCCCTTGGTCATCCATGCTCCCTTTCCCCCTGCCCCCAAAGAGAGTCCCTTTGCCCCCTTCCGAGTTTGCCTCCATGAATCCTCAGGCCCACAGCCTCTTTCTGCCTCCTGCCTGGTTCCGGGCCCTGACCTGCTCTCAGCAGATCCTGCTCCTAGTCCTGCTCTGGCACCTCCTGAATCTCCCGTCTGTGCACCCTGCTCCGGCTTCACAAATCCCCCACCTCCTTGATTTACCCCCAGTGCTCCCTGCTGCCCCCAAGCCCCATATTCCCCCTCCCCTCAAGCCCCTGTTCCCTGCATTGTGCCTCAGTCCTGCTCCTCCTCCTGTTCTGGCCGTTTTCCCTCACAGCCCTGCTCTGACTCCTGGCTCCCCCCTTCCCTGCTTGGCCTCTGCCTTGTAAGCATGACCCCAAATATCTACCCGCTCTGGCATCTCCACCAGACTCACTGCCCGTCTCACCTGGGCTGAGGAGCAGGAGCAGGGCCCAGACCTGCAGCCCCATCCCCGCGGCTCCTCACAGACACCGGCCAAGCACCTGCAGCAAGTTCAGAGACAGTGTCTCCCGCCCCCTCGGCTCAACTGCCCTAGTGCCAGCCCTGCTTCAACTGCCTCAGACCCACGTCCCCTCCCCTTCCTCCAATTGCCTCAGGGCCTGCCCCCTCCCCTCCCTCCAACTGCCTCAGGGCCAGCCCCCCGCCCTCCAACTGCCTCAGGGCCAGCCCCACCCCCTCTCCTCCAACTGCCCTAGTGCCAGCGGTGCTCCAGCCCAACTGCCTCAGGCCCAGCCCCGCCCCCTCTGCTCCTTTTGTCTCAGTGCCAGCCCCGCCCCTCCTACTGCCTCAGGGCCACCCCCTCCCCCTCACTGACTTAACCAGGTAAGTACCCCTAGATGAGAGTTTTCAACTATTCAGATGCACTTTCTGAACATCTTTACAAGAGGACTTCTCCAAAGGTGTTAACCATGAGTCCTCCATGCTGTTAGGTAGAGAGCTCACAGGCTGGGATGGAGCAGGCAACCACACTCCTGAAAAATCACACCTGGATCCAGCAGGAGAGATAGAGGAGGCTTGATTGACAAGGCCAGTAGGTTTGAGAACAAGGGCTGGTGAGGTCATTCCAGTGCTATAAGGATGAAATGAGCATGGTCTTCTTTGACTTTGAACAAGACTATTAGTATATAGGCCTGCTTCTTAGCCTGACAGAATTTTGGGTTTGCTTTTTGATACTCTTATATCCTTACTAATATGTGTGAACAACGACACTGTGTGTTACATCTGCCCACAAGCAGATGGGGTGAAAAGAGATAAGAGATGGTGTTAAAATTGTTACAGGGTCTTGGGGGAGTTTAATATATGAGCATACACTGGAAGCATGCCTGGCTCCTTTCTCAAGCCAAGGCCAAGCAACCAGTTAGGAGCGGTGAAGGGGTTGGGGAGAGGCATAAGAAACACTAAAAGCCAAAGAAAGCCTGTCCCTGACCTGAACAGAACCTCCCTTGTTACCCCTCCCATAGGATAAAAAAGAGGTGGGAGAATGCCCCCAGACTGATGACCCTCCAACACAGGATATGAGCATAAATTGTAAGGGCTGGGACCAGGGGCATGCACTGCAGGTATATTTGGGCTTGCTACGAAGGAGGAGGGGGCAATAGGAAACGGTGATATGCGTAAAGGCTCTGCAGTGTCAGAGCTGGGAACAGAACACTGGGAAACAGACTCTGCTGGCATGTAGAGCTATGGATATGCCTGCTTGAAACTAACCCCAATAAACATTACATTGCCTGCACTTTGGACTTCTGGTCTTCTGCTTTCTGTCTGTGTGACAAGAACCAGGGGAGAGGGTGAAGGGAAAGCCCCCTAACAAAGACCCTGGATAGAAAGACAGTTGGAGGGAAGGCATACAGGTTGAGGGGTCCATACAGAGAAGCAGAAAAGCATCTGTCGACCTCCCCGGGAGCAAAGCTGATGGCATTTTTTGTTGAACATTGCTCCACTTTGGGAGGCCCACAGAGCTGGATGATGGATCTGGCCCTGTCTGCTGTCCTGGAAGGTGAGCAGCTCTGAGATTAATCAAATTTGTTATGCAAAAGTTCCAAAAGCGAATCGCCTCTTCGCATAGATGGGTTGCATGGGTTGAGTGGGCCAGTATGCTGGGTCATCATCCGAGACTACTATAACATGAAATATATGGCAGAATGCAGGAAAAACAGAGAAGGGGACATACAATTCTCCCCCAAGGGATACAGAGGGCAGGACCAACTTAGAAGTAGGATGAAATTCTATGAAGTTCTGAGGAGACATTTATCTGAATACAGAAAGAGAACCATAAATAAGACCAAAACCTGTTTATTCAAATTAAAAAGTGGAACAGAACAAAATAAACTAACAGTTAAAAAAAAAGGAAATTGTCCATGAATCACATAAATTGGGAGTTTTGAAACACCACTATCTCAGCAGGGTTCCATTTGTTCTTTCAATGGCTGAACTGATAAGAACTCTGCTTTTACAAACTTCCAGTATCCTGTGTTTTATTAAACAAATAGCTTCCCTCTCATTTTTGAACTGAATACTGTTTTTCTTCTTCAGGCTTTTCTAAAAAAACCCCACCAAAATAATAAAATGATTAAAATATAATCTATTTAACTGGCAAACTTTATGTTACCACATATATCCTGCTCATAGTCATTCAGAATCTGGCATTCAGAGTTCTAAGCAGCCATGTTCCTTTGGAACCATTTTTCAAGAAGCAAAACTTTATACAAGACACATTTCCAGTTTTACTTTGACAAAGACCCTCTCCCAGGCACTATGGAATTATATGCTACTGACTGATTTGGAAACATTATTTTCTAAATCTACCAGTTTCCATATATGTATTACTATGCCAAAACATTTTTTTAAAGTCCATAAGAGACCTTAAAGGTATACAGTTAAGTACTGTTGCGAATTACACCTATAAGTCACGCGCAGTTCGAGTCTAGGTTGAGGCACAGGAATAAAGTCCGCGAGTGCAGAGTATTACAGAGATAATAGGTTTATTTCACTCGAGTGAGGTGCCCCCCTGCTAATCAGGAGGGGACCCAGACAGTCGGTTACACAAAGATTATATACCTTTTAGCAGTGCATGCTATCCTTGTGCATCGTAACTTTTGGCCAATGAATAAGCCGTTTACTTGTCTCTCACCTATCCTAACTAAGCATCTCCCTTGTGTTGGCTAGCGTTACAAGCCCCCAAGCTCATGCACAAGCCCCCCTCTCCTCCTCCTCCTCAAAGCCATATTGTCTGAATTGGCTGGCATTCCTTCCTTTTACTGTTTCCAGATGTTCCTTTCTCCCCTTCCCCATTTTCCAGTACGTGATGTGCTCGCTTCTAGCTAATGGCAGGCCCAAACCAAAATGGAGTCACTCATGCTAACTTTCCCAACAGTACTCAAGTCAAGACATTTTATTTATTTCTTTAGATTAATAATAAAAGTCTCATCATTCATCTATCTTCTCCCTTAGAAAACTATTACAAAATTAAAATATAAATAATCGCACAGTCCAGGATTACTTGAGTTATAAATAAATAAATGACAATAAAAAATCCAGATGCCTCCAAGCCTCAGCCAGTTGCATACACAACTGTAACTCTGTCCCTTATGTGAGTGCTTTGAGATATTGCATTAATGCTCACATACTGGTTTTCAAATTTCATAGATCATTACACAATTTTTCTACAACCGTGTCTGCGTGTGTAGCATCTTGCAATGCATTCTTCACTCTTAGTACTTACAAGGATTTAGTTCTAAAATTTCCAGTATAACTTTATTCACTTAGGTCCCAACCCAGCAAGTAGCTCCATCATTAGGGAGCCCGTACCCTGTGCCCAGTAGAACTCGTTGCCAGGGGCTGTTGTGAAGGCCAAAAGTATACTGGTGTTCAAAAAAGAACTAGATAAGTTCATGGAAGATAGGTCCATCAATGGTTATTAGCCAAGCTGGTCAGGGATGCAACCCCGTGCTCTGAGTGTCCCTAACTTTTGATTAGCAGAAGCTGGGAGTAGATGACAGGAGACATCACTAAAGGATTGCCTGTTCTGTTCATTCCCTCTGAAACATCTGCCATTGGCCACTCTTGGAAGACAGGATACTGGGCTAGATGGACCATTGGTCTGAGTCAGAATGGCCATTCTTATATTCTTAATTAGGCAGGCCAAAAAAGAATTTGAAGAGCAACTAGAAAAAGAGACAGAAATTAATAGTAAAATAATTTCTAAGTACATCAGAAGCAGGAAGCATGCCAAAACATCAGTGGGGCCACTGGATGATTGAGGTGCTAAAGGGGTATTCAATGAAGATGAGGCTGTTACAGAGAAGCAAAATTAATTCTTTGCATCTGTCTCAGTGACTCCAGATTAAACATGCTCAGTCAGAATGCCAGCACAATAAATTCCCATGGCATCTGAATGCCAAGCTGAGATCTTTGCTCAAGTACAAGCAACAATTAAAATGTGTAATCAAAACTTCATTCACAGTTCTGCTGATGTGTGATGTCTCATTATGATGATGTTTTTGCTGGGCTATGAAGGGCCACAGAATAAAAACTTATTTTGGTCAGTAACATCTGCTGCTGTGGCTGGATATACACAGGGAGCAGTTCTATTAAGTAAGGAGGACCTGTTTTCAGATGACCATTTTCTAAGTTAAAGAGTGTTGCATTCAGCATGGGAGAATTTTTTATTAGACCTCATCTTGACAAATAAAAAGGAACTGATCACAGAACTCAAACTTAATGGTAAATTAGGTACAAGAGATCATGACTTGGTCACATTTATAATATGCAAACAGAATAAAGTCCCGACCAGTGATGTATATATTTGATGCTTTAACAGGGCCAGTTTCACCAAGCAGAAAACAATTTGAGCCAACTCATGAAAATGTGAAGGATATTTGGGAACTGTTTAAGAACACTTTGCTAGTCACCCCCAAAGCCACAATCCCATGATTGTTTTTTAAACCAATACTGCCTTCTCCCTTGCTCTATTTTAGAGAGGAAGTGAAGGCAGCTGTAAAAATAAAAAATAATATATAACAAATGGAAGAAAGGGAAAGTTGGAAATAATGAATATAAATCAGAAGCTAGAAATTTTGGTAAATTGATAAGGAAAGCAAATGGACACAAGCAGAAATGTATGGCCAGCAGAATTAAGGACAATAAGAAAGAGTTCTATAAGTATATTAGCAACAAAAATAATGTTAATCATGGCATTGATCCATTACTAGATGGAAATGGTAGAATTATCAATAATAATGTAGAAAAGGCAGAAGTGTTCAAAAAAAATTTTGTCCCGTACTTGGGTAAAAAATACAACAGATAAAACAGATGATGTAATCATATCACAGGAAATATTGTTTGCACTCCACTAGAATCTCAGGAGGATGTTAAACAGTGGATACCCAACTTAGATATTTTCAGACCAGCAGGTCTGGATAACTTCCATCCAAACGTTTTAAATGAGCTGGCTGAGGAGCTTGCTGGGCTGTTAAGGTTGATTTCTAATAAGTCTTGGAACATCGAGAAAGTTCCAGAAGACTAGGAGAAAGCTAATGTTGTGCCAATATTTAAAAAGGGTAAACATGATGACCAGGTAATTAAATGCCTGACAGTTTGACATTGATTCCCGGTAAGATAATGAAGAGGATCATATGGGACTCTATTAATAAAGAATAAAAGGAGGGTAATATAATTAATGCCAATCAACATGGGTTTATGGAAACTAGATCATGTAAAACTAACTTGATATCGTTTTTTGATTAGATGTCATTTAGCTGACAAAGGAATAGTGTTGATTTAATACACATAGACCCCTGTAAGGCATGTGACTTGGAACACATGACATTTGTGTGGGGGAAGAAGGGTGATTAGGTAAATTCATTCAGATTGTAACACCTCCAGAGAAGTACATCTCCCTGGGTGATGCTTGCATATATTAGTTCAAACTGGATTCTCCAGAGGCCAACAGACAAAGAAAGACTTTTGGATAAATAGCCTGAGTTTAAACTGACTAAGGGCCTTCTTTCTGGTCCAGCAAATGGACAGGACCCTTTTGTCCCCAGAATGGGGGAAAGGTTTGGAAGGACTTTCCATTCGGGTGGAGTTGGAGTGGGGTGACCTCTGGTTGTAGCTGGACACAGCCCCCACGCGCCCTGCTGCAGGTGCCCCTCCCTTTCCCCCCCACTTGCTCTTTCGCATATAGTCTGTACTGTTTCCTGTTGTGCTTCTACAAAACCATGGGTAACAATGGAAGGTCCTTAAAGCTGCAATGCTCTATATCACCAATTGTATTCATGTTTATGAATATGTCAAGCTAAATATGAGTCAACAGTGTGATGCTGTTGCAAAAAAAGCAAACATGATTCTGGGATGTATTAACAGGTGTGTTGTGAGCAAGACACGAGAAGTCATTCTTCCGCTCTACTCTGCTCTGGTTAGGCCTCAGCTGGAGTATTGTGTCCAGTTCTGGGCGCCGCATTTTAAAAAAGATGTGGAGAAATTGGAAAGGGTCCAAAGAAGAGCAACAAGAATGATTAAAGGTCTTGAGAACATGACCTATGAAGGAAGGCTGAAAGAATTGGGTTTGTTTAGTTTGGAAAAGAGAAGACTGAGAGGGGACATGATAGCAGTTTTCAGGTATCTAAAAGGGTGTCATAAGGAGGAGGGAGAGAACTTGTTCACCTTAGCCTCTAAGGATAGAACCAGAAACAATGGGTTTAAACTGCAGCAAGGGAGGTCTAGGTTGGACATTAGGAAAAAGTTCCTAACTGTCAGGGTGGTTAAACACTGGAACAAATTGCCTAGGGAGGTTGTGGAATCTCCGTCTCTGGAGATATTTAAGAGTAGGTTAGATAAATGTCTATCAGGGATGGTCTAGACAGTATTTGGTCCTGCCATGCGGGCAGGGGACTGGACTCGATGACCTCTCGAGGTCCCTTCCAGTCCTATAATCTATGAATCTATGTAATCAATCAATGTACGGAATGAGTGAGATAGTGTGATATCCCAAAGCACTCACATAAGGGACAGAGTTACAGTTGTGTATGCAACTGGCTGAGGCTTGGAGGCCACTGGCAAAGCAAAGAAGCAAATATTGCCTTTTACAGAACCATGATATTATCGGGGTGAAGATATAAATCTCGAGACAGGCGGCCAGGACGGTTACCAACAAAAAGACAGCAAGAACTCGGGACCGGACCGGAAGCAGTAGAGCCCTCCCACAGATCCAAAGGGATTCCAGGGACTCTCATTGCCTAGTGGTTCAATCTTTGGGCAGCTGGAACCTGGCCAGTCTCAGTCACCTAAAATTGAAAGCAACATCCACACCTGCAGCCTGTCACTAGTATGACTGGGATGTGTGTATGAGTATAATTGTGCAAATAAAGGAAGCAAGTAATCAATCAACCCTCAGTACTGCTTTAGTTCAGCCTTTGTTGGTGGTTATTTCTTGGCTGGTTCCAAGAACGGGTAACATTAATTGGTGCATTGTCCGGGAAACAAAGGGTTAAATTGAACTGAAGCAGTATCTGACAAACAGGCTTGGTGTGTTTCCGGGACCTGACTATCACACGGGTAGGCTAGCAGTCCCAGATAGTGTTGGGTATTCTACCCCCCCCCTCGGTTTCCCAAGTACCACAGTGGGTGGGTTGCCATCCCCCGGGTAGTCTCGGCGGGAGGGGAAAAAGGGGCCACCATGCCGATGTTCGGAAAGGACAAGAGTGAGAAGAAAAAAAAGGGAAGTAGAGAAAAGGGAATGGGGCACTGTAAACAGGCCCTCCCCGTTTCTAGCATGGCTGCAGAATTTAGGCATAGATCCCTGGAGTCCCAGGGTGATCTTGGGAGGGGACACAATCCCAGCCCTGGCGAACAATTATGAGAAGTATTTAGCGTTGTATAAACCAGATAAGAGGGGACAGACTGCCATGGGAGCGTGGTTTCTGTGGCAAACATGTTGGGCTTGGCAAGCCACCAAAGTGGAGTGCACCAGGGAACTGGAGGCATTTTTCCAGGACTTAATGGAGGCTCGGAGGGAGCGTGACCTGTGGAAGGTTCAAGCTCAGACAGCCTCAGTGCCTGCAACCTGCCATATCAGCAGTAAAGTTGGAAAATAATCATACTAGGTCACAGGAATTGCAGGAAGAAAACAAGGATCTAAAGGCACATGTTATCCTCCTTAAGGATTTAATGTGGGGACCTGGCCCATGCGCCCCAATGACTCTGATTAGCTTTCCCTAAGTCAAACAAGGGCCCACATGGCAAGTGGGTCTACAGGAGCCAGTCAGCTTAAAGTTATGAGGGGGGGACGGGGGAGAACTAAAATGTCGCTTTTCTGTCTCCCCTTCACAGGTAATAAATTGGCAGCTGCGCCTGGGAGAAGAACTCCACTGACCTGAGGGAAGGGAAGGGGGGTGAATGAGGAAGGTGTAAGAAGGGTCAACTGTGTTTTCAAAGAGCAAATTTTTTGGAGTTTTTTCCCCATATATCTTAGATATTTATATACCCCCCATTAATGTACTATGTGATCATCTCACAATCTATAATGCATTTCTCCTCATAACATCTCTATAAGGTAGGAAAACTGATTGGGGAAACCGAGGCACGGAGAGGCTAAATGATTTGCCCTAGATCACACGGGAAGTCCATGGTGGAGCAGGGACATAAACCAGACTCTCAAGTTCTAGCATAGCACCCTAAAAACTGGACAATCCTTGTCCTCCTTTGATTTAGAATTTAGCTATTTTAATTTAAAGGTCCAGTTTTTTATCTCAGGGTTATTAACTAGGGGATTATTAACAATATCCAGGGCTAAATTCTCAGCTTTCAATCCAGTACATGTTTTTCCTCATTACATAGAAAAACACCCTCATCTGGTAGTCCAATAAACCTGCGAGAAATTTGCAACCAAGAATGTAAACATTTATTCAGCCAACCTTTTTAGAAATAGTTTAATTTTACTCAATATTGTATTCTCCAAGGTACATGCCAAAAAAACCACTTACCTGAAAAGATGGATAATCTGCTATCAATTGTCCTTTCTCATTCTAAGTAAAAACTGGGATGTTTTTGGATATTATGCCTCTGAAAACCAAGATAAAAAATTAGAAATGAAAATGTTAACTCTTATTTGCACTCTTGATGCATTTGAAGTGATAGCCCAATACATTATCTAGATGTAAAAAATTAGACGTCATAAGCATGTGTGGCTTTGGTAGATGTGTCCATGATGAATGCAATGTATGTCTCACAGGAAATATTACTACAAATCTTAATTCTGACATTCCAAATATGAATATGGTGTAACAGACTGACAATATCCTATAATACTGTTGTTGGTGTCACTAGGCATAGCTACCAGGTAACTCGGGAGAGTGGAAGGCCAAAAGTGCTGATGAAGCTCTTTTGCTCTGGGTCTGTGAACCACAGTGACTCCATCTTGGGAACTCTCACCTACTTCTGTGCTAACTGCTTACATGCTCTGAAGTAGGCTGAAGCTGAAATGTAATGTCAGCTTTTTAGCAGATGGCTGCAGTTTCACTCACACTAGTAGAAATAATAGAGATAAGGAGCGAGGGAAAGGAGGGGTAGTTAGTTTGCAGGCATCTAATCCAAGGTCGCAAAGACTGGGAAAGTTTTCTCACAAGCTTATGTAGAGTTTATTGTAACAGTTGTCTGGAAGGGAGGGGTAAGGAGGAAAAGCCAGACAAAGAAATGTATGCAAACAGTTTGGAGTATAAAAGGTAAAATTTGTTTGTATTTGTGGCACTTGATTTGAGACATGCTGGTCTCCTAGTGCCATTTCAGAGCTCTGAAATAAACTTGGCTTGCTTTCTCCCCTCTGTGACTTTATTGGTGTCAAGCACACCGGGCAACGAACCCCTGTTTGCCATCTCGAGGCCCAGTTCTGGGCAGGCAACACTGTGGACAAACCTATGGAATTAAGATTAACTTTCTTGACTGAAATTAAATCTTGTTGAATTAGGGTTAATACATTTGTGGGTCCATTGTATTAAAAATGCAATTGAGTATATGTTATTGTGGAATTATATGTACCTTTTCCAATAGGAGGGAGATGCTAATGCACTTCTTTTGTTATCAGCTCTTTGAATCCACCCCATGGAGAGGTGTGCATATATCAATTCACACTGGATTTTCCAAGGACCAACAGTCAAAGAAAGGATTGCTGGATAAATAGCCTCATTTTAAACGGTCGCAGGGCCTTCTTCCTGATCCAGCAAATGAACAGGACCCTGGTCCAACCTTTAGTGTAGGTGGCAAAGATTGGGCCTACTGAGGCCCCATAAGGGGGGATGTTTCTTCTCAGCTGAAGCTGTGATCCTAACCCTTTCCTTCTCAGAAGCTCCCCTCCCCCTTCACTCCAGGTTCCAGAATTACACTGTACTTGCTTCCCCTTAACTGGATTGAAGAACACTAGCCTTACATGCTGCATCTGGACGGGAGCCAAGGATTGATAAAGTGCAAATGGAGCCCAGCTCAGAGAGGATTATAAAGCCAGAAAGTAATAGTAGGAAAGGGACTGAAGGGATGAGGTCTGCAGTCCCTCCCTTGACAGAAAAGGAGTTTTCCAGGGTCAAGGAGGAATTCCAGGGGAGAGTAAGCCTTGGGGTCCTGCCCTGGAGTAGGAAATTTACAAGATGCTGAGAGATGTGAAGTAGCCATGGAGAGTAAAGAAAGCTCTGGTGGTAAACCCAGGAGATAGAGAGATGGGGTAGGAAGGAGCCCAGGGAAACAGTAACTGGGACTGAGACTGAACTGACCTGGATTACTGGTCATAGTGTCCCTGGGCTGGAACCTGGAGTAGTGGGCAGGCCGTGTCCCCCTACCAGCCACTGGGAAAGTAGTCCAGGACCTGTAGTTGGAATGGAAGATTGCCTGAAACAGAGGACAATATTGGGATGTGTCTGGGAAGGCCAAGTCATGAAGAGGGAGTACCTCGAGTCATGGAAAGAGACAGGGGCCATACTGTTAGCAACTGATGGAATGGAATTCCAGATGGAGTGAGAGCTAATTCCCCAACCTAGGCACAAGGAAGAGCTCCTGTCCTGAGTAGAAAGAACTTTTTCTGTTGTAAGATAGCCACCCGCAGGTCTGTCATTGAATGACCAGACAGGTTAAAGTGTTCTCCCACTGGTTTTTGAGTCTCTTCGCAAAAGAATTAATGGACACAAATCTGACATCAGGAATCATAATACTCAAAAACCAGTGGGAGAACACTTTAACCTGTCTGGTCATTCAATGACAGACCTGCGGGTGGCTATATTACAACAGAAAAACTTCAAAAACAGACTCCAGCGAGAGACTGCTGAGCTGGAATTGATATGCAAACTAGACCCAATCAACTCAGGATTGAATAAGGACTGGGAATGGCTGAGCCATTACAAACATTGAATCTATCTCCCCTTGTAAGTATTCTCACACTTCTTATCAAACTGTCTGTACTGGGCTAGCTTGATTATCACTTCAAAAGTTTTTTTTCTCTTACTTAATTGGCCTCTCAGAGTTGGTAAGACAACTCCCACCTGTTTATGCTCTCTGTATGTGTGTATATATATCTCCTCAATATTTATTCCACTCTGTATGCATCCGAAGAAGTGGGCTGTAGTCCACGAAAGCTTATGCTCTAATAAATTTGTTAGTCTCTAAGGTGCCACAAGTACTCCTGTTCTTTTTACGGATACAGACTAACACGGCTGCTACTCTGAAACCTGTCCTGAGTAGGACTCCTTCATATGCAGAAATCTTACAACTGTACAATATGATAAAATAAGAGAGCTGATGGTACTTCCTATTGCATACAGATGACACTTCATCATGCTCTACGTACTGCATTTCAAGTTCCTCACATTCTTCCCCCACCCCCACCCCATTCTGAAATCTCCACTATATTGTAATTTACAGATTCTACACTAGGAAATTACACTCCAGATTCTGCTGGGATTATTTGTCAGGAAAATAACTTCTGACATGTATAAATCTCTTAAATGGAGACAATACAAGAATGCTCAATTCAACCTTGTGGAATGTAGCGAGGAAAGGATTAAGAATCGTGTTTTAGTTTTACCTTTATTTGGTGTATTTTCTGGAAGTTTTAGTGCTGGAAATGCTTTCATTACTAAGCAAGATGTTAGTGAATAGGCAGTTCTTATGAGCAGCTGAAGATACAAGTTAATTACTATTATGCATAGCATGAGTCAATATTTCAGTCTGATAAAATGCTTTATGATGATTTAGGATCAACCTATTCATTTCTTTCCACTGCAACATGGATAAAAAAAAATCAATGTAATTTTAAACTCTATTTACTATTAAAATAATTTAAAAGTCTATCACACATTACATAACAAGCCTAGCCCAGCTATACCCAAATTACACCTTTAATACACTGTAGCTGGGTCAGGTTCCCAGGTAACAGTACACAAGAAGGGAAGAATAATTTCACTTGATCTCCCAGGTTAGTTTCCAAGGGCTGTCATTTAGAAAAAGAAAAAACTCTTTCCACTTGTAAATGGAACAAATTTAATCCAGAATCACTGAATGATAATAAACACAGTGAACCATGATACCTTTTTATAAAGTCACTGTTCACAGTACAGACATTTTCACAGTAGCAGATTTTTCAGTAAATGTGCAGTAGTGCCCCCAGTTCAGATTCTGACGGCATTCAGATCTCTATGTACAGGAAAACTGTAAACTTAATTGCAAAATTTTAAACACAATTACTTTTTGTCCCTTTCAACATATAGAGGAAAGTTAGTATGTTCAAAAATACTTGATAACAGTAGGATGAAAATCACCCCAATGCAGAGGAACTCATACAAGACAAACCATTTAAGCCAGTGGTTTTCAAACTTTTTTTCTGGCAACCCAGTTGAAGAAAATTGTTGATGCCCATGACCCAACGGAGCTGGGGATGAGGGGTTTGGGAGGGATCAGGGCTGGGGCAGAGGGTTGGGGTCTGGGGGTGAGCGCTGCAGGGTGGGGCCAGGAATTAGGGGTTCAGGGTGTGGGAGGAGGTTCTGGGCTGGGGCAGGAGGTTGGGGTGCAGGAGGGGGTCAGGGCTCTGGGCAGGGGTGAGGGATGAGGCATGTGAGGTGCAGGAAAGGGCTCCAGGTTGGAGCGGCTCAGGTCTGGGGCAGGGGATTGGGGTGTGGGTCTGGGGTGCGGGCTTACCTCAGGTAGCTCCTGGTCAGTGGCACAGTGAGGGTCCTAAGGCACGCTTCCTGCTTGTCCTAGTACCGCAGACCGTGCTGTGCCCCGAAAGCGGCCAGCAGCAGGTCTGGCTCCTAGGCAGAGGCGCGCAAGCAGCTCCACGCCTCTCTCGCTCACAGGCATTACCCCTCCCAGTGGCCAATGGGAGTGCGGAGCCAGTGCTTGGGGCTGCATACAGGGCCCCGGGCCCCCCCACCTAGGAACCGGATCTGCTGCTGGCCGATTCCGGGACACAGTGCGGTGTCAGAGCAGGTAGGAATTAGCCTCCTTTAGCCGGGCAGCACCGCCGACAGGACTTTTAACGGCCCGGTTGGCGGTGCTGACCACAGCTGCCGAGACCCAGTGCCTTACATTCTGCGATCAAGTATTGGGCTGTGCCCTGCAGTTTGACAACCACTGATTTAAGCCCTACTTAACCCCTTTACAGGGGGTTGATGTGATGTATAGGTTCTGTGTGAAACTTCTGTGTTGGAGCTAATTTTTCCCCATGAGATTACAGTTTTGTAGAAGGAGGAAAGATCTTCAGAATCTTTTTTACTGCACATTTTACTTCCTTGTTTCGCAAAGTATAAATGAGTGGATTTACCAAAGGAGTTAAAATAGCCAAAATAACATTGGTCATTACATGGATATCAATGGGCACGTCTGTTCTGTAGGAAATATACGCCACAGCAATGGATGAATAGTAAGTGCCAACCACAATCAAATGGGAAGTGCAAGTAGAAAATGCCTTACTGCGACCTACTTTAGAGTTGATCTTTAATATGGAGATAATGATGTGAACATATGATAGGATGACAAGCATAAGTGGCACGACTGAAACAGTCATGGCAATGGAAAACCCCAAGAAAGTCTGAAAAGAGGCACTGAAATCTGAACATGCTGCTTGCACAACTGCCAAGTGATCACAAAAGCAATGGTAAACTGTGGTTGTTTCACCAAATGTTAACTGAGAGGTCTGGAAGATGACAGGTATTGGTATTAACAATGCAGTTACCCAGGCACATGCTGCCAGTTGAATGTTTACTCTCTTTGTCATTTTAACTGGGTAATGCAATGGATTGCAAATTGCTTCATAACGATCATAAGACATGACTACAAGAAGCAGCGATTCAGTCA